>NC_056612.1:26977432-27157432 GCF_018340385.1 Cyprinus carpio | reverse complement strand
TTTAAGGAGCCCTTTTTGACATTTTGAGCTTGAAAGCTTGAGTCCCCATTCAGTTTCATTATATGACAAAGAGTGCCCAGAAATCAGTCAGAAAGAGCTTTATTGTCAAGTACGTTTGCACATACAAGGAATTTGTTTTATTGTCACAAGCTTCCAGAGACAACAACAACACGCAGATAAAAAAGAAACAAAAAAAAACAGATGTGAATAAAACACACACACACACTATATATATATATATATATATATATATATATATATATATATATATATATATATATATATATATATATATATATACAGTTTACTTCTCTTGATATTATTCGAGAAACCTGCATGTCCTGCCTAAGTTGAATATGTATGGCATTTAGGCTGCATCTGGCAACAATGTTGATCAGGTTCTTTTTTGTTATTTTATTTTTTTATTGTGATGTCTAATATATTACTTCAATAAATGCTTTTAAAAAAGCCACTAAGCATGTACAATCTGAAATCACTGTTTTTGATTTCGGGGTGGTTTGTGTTGAGTTTTGGTATCGGTTTGATACTTTCACGCATATCTGGCAACCCCGCTTGTCGTGACACGATGATTCAGTCAATTCAACGAACTCGTGGTTTATTGTTTTGTTCCCTCCTAATCCATTGTTATCCCTACACTAGTTGTGCTGCTTTCCAAGAATCGGTGAGGTTCCCTCCCTCGATCCTGTTTGTCCATCAGATCAATATCACAGTTTCACTGCACAGAGCCGCCTGTCCTTCAGTTTCAGCTGAAGGGGACTCAATAGATCCAGAAAACTGCAATGCAGCTCGGCACACAGCCAGAAATGTGCATTTTGCGTCTAAATTACTGTTATTGGATCTAAGTCATATGACAAAGTGTTTTTAAATGAAACCAAGTGAACTAACACGCACCAAAATAGCCATGTGAGACCAACTAGTAGTTTCACAATCCCCTTGATGCTGACCCGACTGTCTAAGTGGAACCAAGTAAACAACACAGATAACCATAATCATGAGAAAGGAGAAGTTAAAATGACTCACTGGTGTACAAAAGATCTACTGTGTCATGCATTTACCTGCATTGTTTTTATTAGGCATCATTAGACACAATTACTTTTGGCCCCACGTGTAGCCTATTCACACAGATTGAATAATGAGCTGTCCGTCTCTTACTGTACATAGCCTATATCTCATGTTCTGTCTTACAATGTTCTGTCTAAACAATTAATATAGTGATAGGAACAGAAACGTGAAGGACAAAGATGCTTCGTCAAAGGCCATAAACGTCTTCAAAGGAGGACAAGAAGATTTGATCATAATAATTTTTACTAAAACATATCCGGTTTTCACACACACACACACACACACACACACACACACACACACACACACACACACACACACACACACACACACACACACACACACACACATATAGCCTATATGGAATGAAATGACCTTGTATAATACACAGTAACAGCACTTTATAATTTTAAAAACATTCGTTTTGAATCATTGCATACTTTATAATTTGATCTTGTGCATCATGCAAAAATACAACTGACCTCGTATTCAACCTACAAGCAGCAGACCTCTTGACCTGAACATTTAAGAGTTTTCTCTGCATCCTGCAATCGTCTGTTTTCTGTTGTGGCTGCTTGAGCTTTTCATGTGCTGAAATAGTTTCCCTGCGATGCCAAGCTGCATCAAACACAGGACATAAATAGACACAAGCTGGAGTGGTCAGAGAAAAAACATGCAGATTTTATTGAGTCTTAAATGCATGCTGGGTTTATTTTTGTGACTTGATTATTATATTGAATTCAAAGTTTAAGAGGTCTTACATTGTGACCCAGAATGTCAAAGGAATGTCAAAACAATCCTAACCTTACATTACGGGCAAAACTGGAACTATCTAATCGTTAACTAAAACCTTTTCAAACATTTTCATTATGTTTTAAAATAAAATTATAAAATTAAGATCAAATAGAATAAATATTTACTGAAATATTAAAACAAAATCAAATCAATTTTTTTAAATATAAAATTAAATACTAAATGAATATTAAAAGTAAAATATTACTACTTAATGTCATTACTTGAAATAAAAAATACTAACTGAAATATTAAAAATTAAATATTAAATTAAACAGTAAATACAAAATATTATAAAATAAAAAAATACTTAAATAGAAATAATATAGTAAAATATAAATATATATAAAAATACTTTTATTAAGGCAACTTTTTTCATTCATGTTTAGTTAAGTTAAAGTACTATAATAACTAAAAATAAAAACTATATAAACACTTTTGTTTTTTAAACTTAAACTAATAAAAACTAATCAAAATGACAAAAATAATTTAACTGAAAATAAAACAGAAAACACAAAAATAAAAAATAATTCAAAATATGAATATATATATATATATATATATATATATATATATATATATATATATATATATATATATATATATATATAATGGCATATCAAGATAATAAAATACTGTAGGTTGCACTTTTAGGTTGGTGAATAACAATATTTTAAAAGGAAGCTAAAAAGAAAAACAAACATGCAAATAAATAAGCAGCATTGCCCAGAGACTTATAGTTAATATATTGATATATTAAAATTGTTATTATTATTAAATTACAAGAGAAAGACACTGGTTATAAAAAACATGTTTATATATACTTTGTATTGTGAATTTTGAGAAAAAAAAGTTTAAAATGTAATATCCACAGTTTTGTGAATAACATAAAAAAAAGTTGAGCACCAAGTCCTCGAGTTGCATTTTTGCATGATCATCCTCAGGGACGTGAGAGAACATGGAAAATGCAGAAGAAACGCTTGTGTCACAAGGCCTCCAATGTCTGAGAATGACAGGAACTGAACAAACATCCATGTGACATCAGAAAAAAAGGTACAAAAGCTGTCACTGGGGCGGCACCTTTTCAAAAGGCACACCTTTGTACCTAAAGAGTCCATATTGGTGCCTTAAAGGTACAAAGTGTACATACACACCTAAAAGGTACAAAAAAGGTACAAAAGTGTGCCTTTTGAAAAGGTACCGCCCCAGTGACAGCTCATGTACCTTTTTTCTGAGAGTGTATGAGGAACTTCTGAGGACTGTTACAGATCATCTTCAGATGAATACTGAGTATATGAGGTTTGTGGATTTTTTGACTGCTTACTAATATCAGTCAGGCATTAAAAGTGCTGCCAGCTCACATGTCTATCAAATCAATACACAGGCAAATATATGTTTGTTTTTGATCTTTTAAGCACTCATGGTTTGAAAGTGTGGTTAAATCTTTTTTTCTTACTAAGAACAAACATCGTGACTCACTTGCAAGTAGCATTTACTGTAGATTGTGAACAGCAAACAAGCTTTAATTTAAGCTAAAACACTCACGTAAGAGCTGTAAACCATGACGGACCTTTTCCTCGTGACCCATATTGAGGTCAAATGGTTGTTTTGAAGTGACTGTTTTTTACCGCAGTATTCTTGCAGTAAACACTGAAAGGTTTGACTTTCTCCACCACTGCAGAAACAAAACCACAGAAGAAGACAACGTCAAACATGCAGAAATGAAAGGCATCACATCATAATATTCAGCACAAACACAGTAATTATTATATTAGGCTCCTAAAATAGCTACTATTTCATCCTGGATCAAAGTGAAGTGTTTTGATGACACCATGAACAATTATGACAAATATCACTTTAAATAAATGCCACTAACAAACAACAAGATTATATTCATGTTGTAATGTCTGGACAAACATCATAACTGCATATATGCATTGATGCAACAGTAAATGACATTTAAATCTTCTTCAAAAACAACCAGACCTTTTTTGTTTTCACTAATAAGTTTTTAAGTATGCAGAAACAGTATGCAGCATGCAATGATAAATGTTTCAAATATTGTCACATGACCTCATCATGCTGCATGTTTAATTTAGTGAGTAAAATCTGATTATCATCTAAACATACTATTTTGCATTTTACCCTTGCAAATCTTTTGACAGTATGATCTACAAACTTTTTACCAAGTTTGTTTACCAAGTTTGTCTATCACAATGGAAATAGAAGGTCACATTAAGTGCATTGCATCGTGGGCTACAGTATTTCATGCAGTGTGAATGAGCACACGTTCATATGCGTGCATAAACTGTGAATTCACATACTGTGCACAGTGTATAGTAAGTATAGCATGGTAGTGCGATATTTCATAGCCGAGACAAGCTCTGAAAATAATTACACCACCTTCCAAAAAAAAATAAAAAATCGTGCCAAACTTTTGAAAATGTCTTTGAAGACAAATTACAAAAAGTACCAAAATGTCATTTACAGAGCAACCCAATCAATGTACGCTAATGAAAATGTGCTCGGATTGCATCCAGCAGTCAAAAACTGAAGAATAATTGCATAACACACACTGGTCCAAGCATGCTGTGTGTGTGTGTGTGTGTGTGTGTGTAAATGGTGATTTATTATCTTACACTCATCAACCTCAGGTAGCTTCAGATGAATTCAGGATTTATTGTCCTCGCCTGTTCCTTTTAAGCAGAGCTTGTGTTTTGGATCTGCATTGGTCCATAAAAAGTACAGTGTGACTTTTTTGTGTAATAGTGAAACATGTTCATAAATAATGTGATGAACTGCGTCTGTGGTTCCTCTGCCAGAATGCTTGTGTAAGTTTTTTTGTGATATGTCAACCATATAAATCACCAAAATACCAGCTGAGTCAAAAATGTTTTACAATATATATATATATGAAGTCTCGTATGCTCATCAAGGCTGCATTTATTTGATCAAAAATACAGAAAAAAAGAGTCATCTTGCAAAATGTTATTACAATATAAAATAAATGTTTCTATTTTAATATCCTTTCAAATATAATTTATTTCTGTGATGCAAAGCTGAATTTTTATCAGCCATTACTCCAGTATAATGTGTCACATTATCCTTACAAAATCATTCGAATATGCTGATTTATTATTACAATTATCAATGTTGACAACAGTTGTGGTGCCAAATATTTTTTTGGAAACTGCTAAATATTTTTTTCAGGATTCTTTGATGAATAAATAGGTAAAAAGAACAGCATTTATTCAAAATATAAATATTTTCTAACAATAGAAATCTTTGCTATCACTCTTTAACAGTTCAACATGTCCTTGCTGAATATAAGTTTTAATTTCTTTCAAAAAAAGAGAGAAAGAATAAAGATTTTTATTTTAGACTTTTGAACTGTGGTGTATATTGTTAGAAAAGATGAGAAGAGATTTTAAATAAATGTGAGTATTTGACTGTGTGAATAATTTTTTTATATTATATAATAAAATAAATGAATACAAATTAAAACATATAATTAAAAAAATTTAAAATATTTACAAATATGAAATGTAAAAAATGAAAATATAATGTAATCATATTTATAATATATAAAATAAAGACTTTAAAGTAAATTGTGTAAAAAACATCACAGGCAAAAATAAAAAAATATAGACATGATAGATAGATAGATAGATAGATAGATAGATAGATAGATAGATAGATAGATAGATAGATAGATAGATAGATAGATAGATAGATAGATAGATAGATAGATAGATAGATGTTTGTCCAGAAGATGGCGCTGTTGACATTTGGCCGCTAAATAATTGGCTCTAGTTAAATCAGTCAAACAAAATCACTTTGCTTTCTCTGTTAGCCCTACAACCACATGTGCTCCAAATCACCGTATATTCCTGTTACTGACTACTTAAGAAGTTTTACTAATAAAATGCACTTCTGAATCAGCAATAACTTGCTGTGAGCAGCTAAAAACCAAAGACAGCAGACGTGGCTCTGAACCTGTGGGGGTTTGGAGCTGAGGATCTGGTAGACTATAATGTGTAACTGTAGTTTGTTTGGTAACAGTTAGCAGAAAGTGTTTCTTTGTTCCAGGCAGTCGGCCTCCAGGGTGACCCGTAATACTCACCTTATAATGATGAAAGATGCCTGAAACACATCTGGTTCTTCTGGAAAGGGGCGGGACAATCCTTTGAAGTCTGGAAAACATGCTGAAGGAGGGAGAAAGCTGCTCTGCTCCACTGTACTGTTCAGAGATATTCAGTCTTGTGTAAAAACATAGGGGCTTATTGCTTATATAAAAGAAACAGGGACAAAAATATGATCGAAAATACAGTACAAACTGTAAAATTATGAAATGTTATTACAAATTTAAAGATTGTATGGTAAAATGTAATTGGTTGCTGTGATCAAATCTGAATTTTCAGCATCATTACTCCAGTCTTAGTGTCACATGATCTTCAGAAATCATTCTGATATACTGATTTACTGCTCAAGAAAATATTTCTCATTATTACCTGCTTGAAAACAGTATTTTTGTGGAAATTGTGATATATATATATATATAATATATATATATATATATATATATATATATATATATATATATATATATATATATATATATATATATATATTATTTAAGGAGTCAAA
Source organism: Cyprinus carpio (assembly GCF_018340385.1). Lineage (NCBI taxonomy): Eukaryota > Metazoa > Chordata > Actinopteri > Cypriniformes > Cyprinidae > Cyprinus > Cyprinus carpio. The sequence goes on along the minus strand of NC_056612.1, from coordinate 27,150,910 downwards.
AGTACAGCTTTTATTAGAAATATAAATCTTTTGTATCATTACAAATGTCTTCGCTGTCACCAAAAGGTCAAATAAATGCGTCCTCGCTGAATAAAAGAGGTAATTACTTAATATAATATATTAATATAGAACATAGAGTCAATCGCAGCTCTGTTTTATAACCCTGAAAAACTAACTAATTGCAAACATATTTAGTTTAAAAAAGGAAAATAAATATCTGTTTGCGTTTTTGAAGATGTCCACTAGAGGACCTTCCTGTTTAAGTCTGCAGATGATCTTTAAAATCATCTTTGGGTGAATTTTAAAGAAATTATTATTCTATTTACTCACCATAACGCCATTTCAAACCAAAATGCTTGTTTTCATTTTGGTCTTATTGATAAAGACAGCAAAAAAGTATATTAAAAGCAGTCAATATGAGTCCATCATGCACTATATTCCGTCTCATTTGTGTGTTATATCTGGTTATGTTTATACCAGCACACTGAACACAGGACAGTAAAGTGTGCAGGTTTCCTACATGTCTGAACCGCTGTAAACACACTCCTGAGTCACTGCTGAGATGCACATATATAATTTCACACGGGCAAAAGCGGCTCCTCCATATATTATTAAATGATGATAACCTCTCATTTAGAGCAGCAGCGAGGGCAGCGTGTAAAACAGAAGGTCCGCACTGTCAGGGATCTAAAAAAGAAAGTGCAAACGCAGCATGAGAACAGCTCGTATGCTCTTTCATTGCCCGGAACAATGATAACAATTAACCTTATAAGTGTATTTATAATCAACATTTCCTTTTTTTAATGAGCTTGTCCCAATGCATGATGGATACATGCAGCAGGCGACAGATTTCAGGTAAACAGAAAGGCAGCATCATTAGGATTCCTACCATTTGGACTGCCATATAAGACACCTTCAAATGTTGCCTACGTAGGCAGCTCACTAGGCAGTCGGAGCCGAGCCTGTAAGCCGTCGAACATCACACGGATGTTTTCAATCAAACCGCTGCTGAGTGCCACCCGTGAAAGTGGCACCATGACGCCCGCAAACGCCCGCCGTCACTGACTCCCCACATAAGAGACGCTCTCGGGCCACAGCTATAAACAGTGCGACCGCAATCTAAACACAGGCATCCTCTAAACATAGAAAGGTAAAATAAAGATGCGGATTTCTATTTGTGAAGGTCGTGTGCTGAAGGGTGAGGCTGGCATTTATAGACGTGTTTTATATAGTTGAACACGGACAGCAGGGTCACTGTCTGCTGTTTATGAGAGCGCGTCTCACAGAGGCCTAGAGGAGCGAACTGTCTGCTGTTTATGGGTAACCCAAATACTAATGAAACACAGTAAAGGCCTGTCTCTGCGTTTTACACTCTCAAACGGGCCAAGAGGCGAAAAGAGACTAAAGGTTAACATAAACTGAGGAACTGTTACTAATGTATTCATTAAACGTGGTTCATTCATGTGCAACGTGAGCAACGAAGGAAAATCAGGTAGCCTAAATGTGCATTTATTTATTCTTCAAATCATCCTTTTACACTTATTAGGGAGATTTCAATGTAACTGTAATCACATATTGTTATATAAACATTACATTTACATTTATTTAAAAAAAAGAATCATGAAAAATATTTAATTAAATCAGTTTGTTAAATTGTTTTAATTATTAAAAATATTTCATTAAATTATTATGTCTATTAATATAAAATGATGTATAAAATTATATATTTGAAATTTCATTTATTTAATAAAAAGTATTTTAAAATATTTAGATTAATTTATTTATTTAAAAAACTATTAAAATATTTAATTAAATGAGCTTTTGTAAATTGTTTTAATTATGAGAAATTATTTCATAAAATATCATTAAATTATATATATAAAATGTATAAATATTATAAATACACTATTAATAAAATACATAAATCTAATAATATTTTTGAATATTATATTTGCATATTTGTGTGTATATATCTATAAATACATACTACACAATATAAATCTTATATATATATAATTTAATAAAATTAAATATTTATATTAAATATTTAAGTTTCAATTGATTTAATAAAAAGTATTTAAAAATATTTCATTACATTTATTTATTTTAGTTTTTAAAACAGCTATATTTTGGACTATATTTTGTCGTTTCAGGAGGTGAAGTGTGTCATTTATGCACCAATAACATCATCATGGTTTTCAACTCAAACATACAAAAACTGATGATTTCAAATACAGAGTCATAGTGCTGAATATGTGGGAAATGGCCAGATTGGGATCATTTATACATTTATATTTACTGAAATCCAAGGAAAATGCTGATCACGACTGATGTTTCTCAGTGTGCCCCGCTGCACATCAGTGAGAGTGTGTTTGTGGCACGTGCATCAGAATGAATGGATGTGAGAGAAGACATGGCTTGTGGGAACAGCAACACTGTGGCAGACAAACCTGACATAAATACTGCATTAGAAGGCCTCTGAACGGGCTCCTGCGTGACCAAATCAGTGCAGGACTCAACCTCCAGCTTCCTCACTGCATTTATTAGGCCTCTGATGCATGAAACATGCTTCTGAATGCACTTATTATATGTGATAACTGACTGCCTCCAGTATTACAATAACAATACAGTACAACACTGTGAAAAATCCAGTTGTTTTGAATTGTATTGGGCCATACATTTTTTACATCCCTAAACAATAATCCGTATATATATTTATTTATATTATTTATTATACCTGTAACTATAAAAACAAATATAAAATAAAAATATATATTTTATAATATAATTCAAAATTCTAAATAAATAGTATAATATAAATATAGAAATAATATTAAATATTTTTGACAACATTTTATAAATAATGCCAGAATTTTTATTGATTTTTTTAGGTTAACTATCCCTTTAAATTTTGATGTGCATGAAACTTTAGTGAAGGTAAGAATAATAAAAAAAAAAAGGTTATATTGTGGAAAAGACTCTGATTTAGTTATCGCAAGCCATTATAGCACAATTATTAATAAAAATCAACAGATCTTTTTTGAATAGCCCTATAAATGTATTACGTACATATACAATAATGAATGAATGAATGAATAGTGTAGTATAGTCATTATATAAAAATTATGAATTAAAATGAAATATTTTCTTGATAGCTACGTTAATTTATTAAATCCATAAATAATCAATCAATGGCGCAATATAAAGTAATTATGGAAAAATTATAAATTAAAACCAGCAAATCTTTTAAGAATAGCCCCATAAATGTATATCACACCCAGACACAATAATTAATAAAATTAACAAATCTTTTCTGGATAGCCCTGAAAATGTATTACATCCATAAACAATAATCATTAATTAACGAACAAGCAAACAAATAAATAAAAACATGTAAAATCATTGCAGCAACATTATTAATTAAAATAAAAAAATGTTTTCCGAATAACCACAAAAAATTTCCTACATCCCTAAACAACCATCCTTATAAATATTTATTATATATAGTATATATTATTTAAACAGATATTATTTATAGATTTATCAATAATATAAATATTATAATACAAATTATATAATATTATTTATACATTTATATTTTTTATTTATAGCATAAATATGAATTTATTTCACTTGCAATTTTTCCACGAACACAAAACTATGCTATATACACTTATAACTTCTCTAAAAATAAATATAAAAATTAATAAATAGTATAAGAAAATATTTTGTGCAACATGACAAAAATTTAATTTATATTTTAATTTAAAAATAAGTATTTAAAATAAAATAAAAAATGCCTCTCTTTATCTTTGCAGTTTATATATATATATATATATATAATATATATATATATATATATATATATATATATATATATATATATATAATATATATATATATATATATATATTTTCTATCAAACTAAAAAAACAAACTAAAATCCGTGGAAAAATGTGAAGTATTTCCACTAATCTAGGATTACAGACTCTTAATGGGCTGAAGCCTGTGTGTCATTAAAATGAAGGGAAACCCCTGCTACAGTGATGACCAGTGATGACATAATGAGTGAGAAAACAAGAGCGACGGCTGGAGTTTGTGGAAATGAAAGTGCTGAGGGCACATTTGGCAGAAATGAGACACATCACAGAGGACACTGTGCTTTTAGCGCATGTGGTCAAACCAAGCTATGAGTAAAAACACTGTCCTGAGAACAGCTGTGCGTCTCACACCCAGTCTGTCTGTCATCACAACGGAGGAGTGGATCGACCTCAAACCCCCCCCTCGAATTCAGATTCCAGCCCAAAACATCATATTCTCAGGTCCATCTGAAGCTCACAACGAACGCATTGTTCCAGACGAGACCTCAAAGAAGATTAAAGCACAGTCTCTCTAGATGACTGCCATTTCCCAACGACCTGAGACACACAACCTGATGAAGTTATTCAGATGTGGCTGAGAGCGCAGACAAGTACAATTGGCCTCCGTTGCACTTTTGTGCGGTTATAAAACAGATCTGTATTGTTTGGTAGGAAAATGTGAAGTGTTGTGAGCTGACGTCAACTCCTGAAGAGTGGGAGACTGAGGCTTTTGTCATCGTGTTTGTTTGTGTCTGTGTTTGTTTGCTAGAAGACAAAGACAAACAAGTACTTGTGCATTACAGTCCGACTGCGGTCACGTTTTAAAGCATTTAAAAAGAAACAAATCTTCAGCAACATACTGGAGACAAGCTTAACCTGTTTATAGCTGCTACCAATAACATTGTTTTGAGGAATAATTCACCCCAAAATTTACAATTGTTGAAACTTTACTCACTCTCCAAGATGTAGATGAGTTTGTTTCTTCATCAGGTTTGTAGAAATGTAGCATCACATCACTTGCTCAGCAATGGATGCTCTGCAGTGAATGGGTGCCGTCAGAATGAGGGTCCAAACAGCTGATAAAAACATCACAATAATCCACAGCACTCCAGTCCAGTGAGTGTTTGTTAGAAACAAATCCATCATTATATTAAAATGTTTTAATATTTTAATATAATTATTATATAGTATGTAATATATAAGAATTAATATATAAAATATATATTTTTTTATAAAAAAATATTTTGTATTTTGTTTGTTTTTTTTACATTTATTTTATAATGTTTTATTTTTCCGTTAAAATTAATGGTTAAATATATAAAGTATTATTATGATAGATTTAATTTATGATATTTTTCATTAATTTATTTATATATTTCATTTAAAGTTAAAGGAAATATAAACATATAAAAAAACAATAATAAAAGTTTAATAAATGCATGATATTTCCAAAGTTAATAAACAATCCTATTAAATAATTGTGATCTCAGCACAGTTATATTTATAAACATTTTTTATTATTTATTTTTCAGTTACAGTTTAAGGTAATCCGCAATTAAAAAAACATTTTTAAGTCCAACAATTGCACAATGTCTTCTAATATATATATATATATATATATATATATTATGATATTATATTTATTTTATTATTTGTTTTTTTCAGTTCAAGGAATGTTAAGTTCAAAGAAATCATTGCTTGATGTTTCAAGATGAGTAAATCAATGAGTTGCCATAATCGGGCAGCCCTGAAATAGTGAATGTGCTGTTAACAGCGTTCAGGCTGATGTTGATTGAGTCAGCACCTCGTTAGTGTGCATTCATCAACTGATGGCCCCTGCAACATTAACTACCCCAAACGACTGTTTTTATGCATCTCTTTTTAAAGAGTCGCATGCAGGGCAGCAGAGACGCCGAGCATGTTCATGGGTCCTCACTGCCGGGATAAAAATACTTCCCAAAATAATTTATTCAAGGATTCCTTTTCTAGGTCACATTTCCACGAGAGCCACAGCACTATATTTACAGCTGGAGGAGTGACGTGTGTGTCACTCGTTTATTAACTTCAGCCTGAAATCTCTTTTAGCTTGCTTTTTAAAATACAGAGAAGTCCAACTGCTCTACAGCCCAACATGTAGGAAAGAATGCTCAGAGTGATTCTTTAGCAACTCAATTGTTTCTCCTAAACAGCAATGCAATGAAATGGATGGAAAATACAGGCGTGAATCTGTCCTCTGCAGTTTCCACAAGTCTCTGTGTGGGTACACTGGCAAACAAGTGCATGAATCTTACTGAGAAGAGACACAAAAACAGCAACTCACATCAAAGTCTGACTTGTATTATAATTACGTCCATAAGCTTTTTGTGAAATTTAGATTAACTCATTAATCTGTTGTGCATTAATCTGACTGCTTCATATTTAAGGAGATAACTATATAATTTCGGACATCACTTGTTTCATCAAAAAAATGAAAAAAATAAAACATAAATAAATTATAATAATATACACAAAAATATATATATATACACTGCATATTTTATTTCAGAGCTATGAGTTTTCAGTGTAAAATGAGTTTGATCTGATGCCACACAAAGCCACCTTCAGTAAACTTAGAAGTGCATGAGTCACATGGACTAATTTATGGTTCATTTATGGTGCTTTTGGAGTGTGACAGACAAGGTCCGGAGCTGAAAACAGCAGATCAGAGGCTGCAGTGGAGTCTGAGCCTCAGTGGGAGCGTGGCTCCAGACCCATAAAACCTAATAAGAGAGTCAGCGGCCTTCAGCTCCCTCTCAAACGCTGAGAGGAACCGCCGGAGAGACACTCACATCAGAGGGAAAGCCCTCAGGGACTAAACAGAGAGCAGAGGAAGGGACAGTTCAGCACAAAGAAAACCCCTGCATTTCCCTTTCCCTCCGCCTTATCTTCCCTTCATCCCTCGCTCATTGTTCCTCCCTGTTATTGTGATTGTGCTGATGCAGCTGTGAACCTCTAACACACTCCACGTGTGAGCGAGAAGCAGTCTGCTCAGAGAAGCAGCATTTATGGAGCTCTTCTTGAGGTTTATGTTACAAAAACGTGAAAAAACTCACAGCCAGCTTTATCATGTCATTGTACTTAAAGGAATAGTTTTATTTAATATATTTAATAATTTTATTTAAATAAAAAAATAAAAAAGTATTTGTATTTTTTATATATTTATATTATTATAATTATAATTATTAAATATTTATATTAATTATTAATAATAGATTGTAATAATAATAATACATTTAAATAATAATTACATTTATTATTAATTTACTTTTCACGCCCACATAAATTAGGAGATAATTAATAATATTAATTTAATATCTTTTAAAGTTGTATTTTAAATGTAAAATGAATGTACACAATTATTGCATTTATTAATAATTTAATTAAAATTAACATTTAATTAATTCTAATGAAATACATTTAAAATGTAATTAATTTGTCACACCACATGACCATTTAAAATGAACTATTGAAGAAAAACAGGTAATTAAAATGGTGAAAAAGACAGGATATTCTAGTGTTTAAATTAAAATCTTAATGTCGATAAAATAAAAAAAACATCTAGACAGACAAATAGACTAAACATTTGTCTTCTTTATCTTTTAAATAGATACAGAAATAGACAGCATGAAATTCTGGGAAGTTGAGATTTAAACTATTTTAAAAGGTAACTCACTATTTCTTTTTTTCTAATTATTTATCCATGCAGTTTTCATGAGCACATTAATTAGGATATTAAATGGAATATTTGTAATTGTTATAGAATTGTAATAATAATTTAATATATTTTACATTTAAATTTAAAATAGAATTTAAATAACAACTAAATGTATTAATCATTTAAAATTATTTACATTTATTACTTATTTTCTAGAAAATAAGTGACACCAGTAAGTTGCACTGGATCAAAAGTGCATTGTTGAGTGGAAAAAAACATAGTAAGTAGTATAATAAGTCACGTTTTATTATTACATTCAGAAATAATGTAAAATACTGATAAAGATTAAGATTATAAACACTATATTAAACATGTATTTAATTCATATTTAATAAATAATTTAATTCAAATGCTTTAAATTGAACAGTATTCAGAACCGGAATTAAAAATATAATACAAACATACATTATAATAAATAACATTTATCAGAAACGGCAAGTCTGAGGAAATGTTTTGGGGGTGAATTGTTCTTTTAAAGAATTGTCCAAGACTAATTAAAAAAAAAAAAAAAAATCAAACTAAATTTGTTTTGTCAGGTTCTGCATTCAATAGATGAATCAGCGTTTATCGCTCACTGTGATGACAGATTCAGGGAACTGAATAAAAGTGGGATACCAGTAATCTTACTCGGGCCAAACAGGAAGTGAGCTCATAAAAGGACAGGATGTGTGGCATTATTTCCTTTCATAGGTCGGTTTCAGAACCGGATGGCGTCTGTTTATTCAACCCCACAATGTCCTGGTCTTTCTGGGTCAGATTCAAATACAGGTCAGCAGACAGTGATTGGACGAGAGGATTGCACCAATCACCAATCACAAAGCGACTCAAAGTTTCAAATATGAGACGTTTGCGTGCCTTTTTTGAGTTTGCATTCATGCTTATTGTTATGTGACTCATTCTGTTCTCTTTCCCACAGTTCTCCTGTCTTTTCCTCACAGATCTTTCACAATAAATACTGACATTTTGTGCTCCTAAAAACAATATGTAGTGCAGTTTAGATATATATAATGTGTAGTATGTTTAGATGGACATATTAAGAAGTCATTTGATCTGCAAAAAACATTATAAACAGCATTTTGTGGTTTATTTTTTTAATATTTGCATGATTACATTAATATTTATATATATATATTTTATTTTAATATATTTTACAATCATTTGAAACTTAATTTAAATGATAATTACATTTAATAGTAATTAAAATAAAATAAATTAATTTAAATTTAACTAATTTGTCAACAAAAGATCCTTGAAAATTAACTAGTGAAGGCAAAAAAAGTCATTAGAAATGTTGATAAAGCCTAACCTGCTATTTAAAAAAAATAAATAAATAAAAATTATTAGTATGACCACATCAATTAGGAGATTGTATTTATAATCTTATTGAATTTCATTTAATCTCTTTAAAATATATTTTCAATTTAAAAATGTATTTGAATGATAATTACATTCATTAGTAATTCATTTAAATCACTTAATTTATTTAATTAATTTATTTATTTGCCAAAACAGGAACTTTTAAAACGAACAAGTGGAGTGATTAAAACTGTAAAGTAGTAGAGGTGAAAGAAAATAGTGAAAACCTTAACCTGCTATTTCTTTTATAATTATTAGCATGGCCACTTTAATTATGAGATTATATTTATAGTTTTATAGAATTTTAATACTTATTTAAATATAAAAAACCAAACATTATATTTACAATTTTAAATGTATTTAAATGATAATCCCGTGCATAAATAAATTTAAATACAATAAAAATATATAATATAAAATAAAAGATAAAAGCATCTGCTAAATGCATAAATGTAAATGTTATATATTTTACATTTAATTTGTCACACCAGAGGACCGTTTAAAATGAATCAGTGAAGTCCAAATGGTGATTAAAAATGGTGAAAAAATTACAAGAAATAGTGACTATAAGCACTTATCATATACATTACAATAAATTTTAAAATAAAAGCTTAATGTTGATACAAAATTTCAGATTTGAATAATAAAATTGCAATAATATTTTTTATAATTGTACTTAAAATCTAAAGTTAATTTAAATAAATATTTACATTTACTAATCATTTAAATAAAATTAAATAATTTACATTTAATGAATTTGTCATATAATATTTAAAATATTTAATATAGCCTATTAAAGGCAAAAAGATAAAAAAAAGAGTGAAATAAAAAAAAGATATTAAGATATAAGATTAAGAAATGGTAATCAGTTACAGCACAGGATATACAGATTTATATAATTTTAAAATTATAAAAAAGAAAAAAATCTAGACATAAAGACAGACAAACTAATTATTAAAATGTAGAATTTGATCATTGGACTAAAACTGGTGACTCTAAAATCATTACCAAAATGCAAGGGTCAAATGATTCTCTCAGTGTAGAGTTGAAGCACAGCATGATGGAAAGGCCGTCACACAGCGTTACCCCGCAGGCCGGTCCATAGTGTGGGTTGTTGCGTTGAATTGGCCCCGAAGGTAGGTCAATCAATCCCATTATGTCAACTGTCCAACACAGACACTGACCAACAGGCCTTGTAACGAGCACATAAAGGGCAGCAGTCGGAATCCACCCCTCTTCTCTCTAAGCCTAACCAGCGTGTCACAGCGAGCCCTGAGGTTACATAAGAACCGCTTCAGACCAGCACTTCACCCCCGAAACCTCCTGATCCAGAGCATGAAAGCTTCAAAGCCAGCGGCGGCTTTCTGACCCCGTCATACAGCGTGGTTTGAATCAGAGGGGAAAATAAAAAAAGAAGCTCAATATGATTATAATTAAGACTCAAAAGGTCTTGGAATGGAATAAATGTGTTCCCTGAGAAGCAAAACAAAAGAATTACGAGTGTTGCAACACTTTGACGTGAGCATGACGAAAAGATCATGAGATACACACTGAATCTGAACCCCCTTCACTCACAAAGACAGACACAGACAGACACATAGATTTTGAACAGCATTTTGCTATTTCTTTTATATTTATTGGTATGACCACATTAATTAAGAGATTAAACAGAATATTTATAGTTTGTGTAATAATTTAACATATTTCTAAAATACATTTTAAATTTAAAATTAATTTACATTTATTAGTAATTTAAATAAAATACATTTAAATGTTTAAATAATATATTTTAAATATTTTTTTAAAATATATTTTTAAATTATATTTTAAATAAGAAATATTTTAAAATATATTAATATTTATAAATAAAGTAAGTGACTAACATAAGCATGACAAACAAGTCAAAGAATGGTTAAATGTTATGGACACTTGACAAAACCCTGACATGCAAGTTTCTGACTAAGCAAACAGGAAACATTTTGGCAGGCTGTAAAAAAAAAAAAACAATCATCTGGCTTCACAATTCTTATTTCTGAATGGAATTTGGCAGTGTTTATTTTAAATGATTTATCCTTGAAAATTGTTATTATTATTTTTTTAATTCAAGGGCCAAAAAGCAAACAACAACAACTTAATATATTTTTAAAAGTATATTTTATGTATATTAAATTTAAAGTTAATTTAATTACATTCATTAATAAATAAAAATAAAATAATTTAAATGTAATTAAATTTAATTAATTTAAACCATTTAAAATAAATTAGTGGGGGGGGGGGGGGTAAAAAATATTGATAAATATGTTAACAAAATTTACATAGAAAAAATATTAAAATGTGGAATTTAATTATATCAAAAAAAGAGGGGTTTTTGTTCACTCTAAAATTTTTTTTTTTTCTAGAGGAGAATTTTTTCTGATATATGTGTTATTATAGAGGAGATTTTAATATATATTTTTGTTTTTTACGGACTTTAAATTCGTCTGCAACAATTCACACTAAAAACATCACACTGAACCCTGCATGAGAGCATCTGTGACATGCACATCCATGCCACCCTAAAATAACCCTCAATGTTCCTGTTTTGTGTCCACGTTCCTGTCATTCAGAACCAAACGCTGGAGAAGGTGGCAGCTCGTCATGCACCAGTGAAGGAAAAGGAGAAAATGGATCCAAATTCACCAGAACGTGTTGCAATCTCCTGATCTCTTGTCTTTACAAGCCCGGTCCACTTAGCAGCGTGTTTTGGAAACGCGACAGGTGGTGAAGGTTCTCCGAGGGGCTTCACCTGAACACAGCGACATCTAAACATCAGGCTGAATGGAAGAAAGGAAGCCGAGGATGTGTTTCCTGATCAGCACAAAGACCATGAGAGGCCACCGGAGAAAGACAAGACAATAAGACATGTCAAACAGACCACCAAAGTCTAAATATACTGAGGGGGAATTCACTGACAACAATTCATTTTATCCTGATGATGGATTTGTTTCTTACAAACATGCAACTTCTGTCTTTTCAAAACATTAACTGATGGACTGGAGTGCTGTGGATTATTGTGATGTTTTTATCAGCTGTTTGGACTCTCATTCTGACGGCACCCATTTACTGCAGGGCAAGTGATGCAATGCTACATTTCTACAAACCTGATGAAGAAACAAACTCATACATCTTGGATGCCTGGGGGTGAGGACATTTACAGCTAATTTTCATTTTTAGGTGATCTATTCTTTTAAACACTGATTGTTTTGCACTTTAATTACAGTATATAAAGTGAAGATTCACACACATATAGAAACAGAATGATAAAAAGCTGTTTGCTTGTCATCCAGAGGAAACTTTTTGAGACTTTGCTCCTGTGGAAACAATATATTAAGCTTGCTTTCCTCATAAAAAACTGTGATAAAGACACTTTTGATATCTGTCTGATGTCTTGCCAATCCTGCTCGCTTTATCAAACTTTACAGCTTAGATGTAGACTTTGGCAAAGAGTTTTGGCAAAGATGCAGCAACTCTTTTAGAAAACACTCATAAGGAGAGCAGATAATAAATCAAGATTAAAAAGTGTGGTTTTAATAAAACATGTATATACTAAAACTGTATATACTACACATTTTCAGCCAGTAAAAGCTCAAAAATTGAGTTGAAAAATTTCAAACTGAGAAACTGAGAAACATTCAATGAAGAAAAAGTCTGACAAATAGCCTGTAGACATTTACAATGTTTCCAATAAACACTGTTCTTTTGAAATTTCTATTCATCAAAGAATCCTGAAAAATAAAATATAACACAAAATTATGAATGTTTTTTTTTGTTTTCGGTTTTTATAATAAGAAATGTTTATTGAGAAGTGTATCGGAGTTTTAATGATTTTTGTTTATCATGTGACACTGAAGACTGGAGTAATGATGCTGAAAATACAGCTGCGCATCACAGGAATAAATGACATTTTACAATATATTCACATAGAACACAGCTATTTGAAATTGGAATAATATTTCAAAATATTACTGTTTTTATTGTATTTTTGATCAAATGAAGGCAGCCTTAATGAGCATAAGAATGTTTACTGATCTCAAACTGACAGATAAAAGTCCTCTCTATCACTCAAATCAGCATCAATCAAAACCCTGAAAGTCCAGACCAAACAACACAGACCGCTGAAGTCAACAATTCAGCACACAGACATGAAGAAGGATCGTCTTCTGTGGTTGTGTGTCTTAACTGAGAGATTACGAGCCCTAAACAAAACAGCATAAAGGGCACGGAGCTCCAGACCAGATGTAGACTCTAAACAAAAGAGCCATGATGGGGTTAGTAGGGAGTGTAGGGGTCAAAGGTCAGGGCAAAGGGAAAGGTAAAAGAGTCTAGGGCTTCAGGATCTACAGGAAGCCACATTTTATGCACAAACTGAGATACTCCGAGCTGAAACCAACTAGTAAACTACAAATGTATACAGTCTGGGTAAATCTCACGAGACTTGTCGAAACCACAAATTCAAAAGAAAGAAATGAGAATAAGTTGACAAAATGTGTTTAATGGAAATTTAAATTTCACAATGCAAACATGCACAATGCTTCATTTTGTTCACGCAACATTTTTTTTCTTGCTTTATTCTGAAGTGAAATGTGACCCGCTTAAATGAGACATTTTTAATTCACCAAATGTCTTATTAAATTATGTTTATTGGAGTTTGAAACAAGACCACATTAATCATATGGGGCTTTGTAACATTTAAACTTGCAAATAAGCACGTTTTAGGACATTAGAAAATGCAAAACCAATAAAAGATATATAAAATAAAGATGTATTGAATAGAAAATAAGATGAAAAAGTAAAATAAAATACACATTTTAAACATTTTTATTTATTACTTTTTATTATTTGTAATATCTTATGTAGCTTTTATATTCTTTTTATTTACTTGAATGAAATATGACCTGCTTTTGAGAAAATATTGTAAAATAAGTGTTCAGTTCAGCAAATTTCTCATTATTAAATTGTATTTTGGATTTTTGTGAGTTCAAATAAGACCACACTGAAAATATGGGATTTTGTAACATTTAAACCTGTAAATAAGCATCTTTTGGGGCTTAAACAATTTAAACAAAGAAAAGATATTATATAAAATTAAGATGTATTAAAAATAAATAAGATGAGAAGAAAATAAAAATACACTTTAAATACATTCTTATTTTGTTATTTTTAGCTTTTTCTTTTTCTTTCTTTTATTTTGGATTGTAATGTTGCCTGTAATGTTTTCAATTTAGCAATTGATTATTAAATTGTATAATGTATAGTGCAGTTTGAAGACCATGTTGAAAATTTAAACCTGTAAATAAGTTTTAGGATATACAATTTTTTATAACAAATGAAGATGGATTAAATAGAAATTATTTCTTACTTTTTATTGTTATTTTTAGTTTCTTATGTAGCTTTTGTGAACATTTTAATGGCATTTATGTACAACACATTGGATTCTTTTTTTTTTTTTTTTTTTTGGACTGAAATGTGACCAGCTTTTGAGAGATTTCACCATCTAAGCCATGCTGAATCTGAGAAAGAAAGCATGTTTTTCTCCTTTCTGTTGGAGACCTTGGCTGTTAGAAAGCAAGAACTCATTCGTTTATTAGGTAAGCTGCCATATTTCCAGACCAAAAGTGTGAAGTCACAGATGTTGTGCACACGGATCTGGAGCAGCGGGCACATGCTCAGGTAAGACAGTCTGTTTCACTGATTAAAGGGCTGTTTAGCAAAAGTAAATGAACCCCATCCGGACCCCATCCATCGGTCTGTGTGATTACGTGCTTGATCCTCTAATAGTCACCGTATGCTTCAAACACACGGGGCCTCAAGTGCAAAGACGCAAACGGCACAGGAAGCTGGGTTTACTGTGACTTCCTGCCCTGAAGGTGTGTCATTAATCTTGACCTGAACTGAGCGTGTACACATGTGCACGTTCACAGCAATAATACAGAGAAGTGTACATTATTAATATAAATATCTTTCCTTATCGAGTGACAGACTGATTGGTGTCAGACAATATTTGGCCATTTTAAAATGATTGTCAATGGCTGATAACTGTAGCCATGGAGCACGGTTATCTACCAACAACATTGTGAAAGATCACAGAAATTCTTTAAATATATATATAATAAAAATATAAAAGCCTCACCGGAAAGTTTGAAGTTGTCTATCAGATAAATGGGCAGACAGGTTGCTAGGGTGTTGCTATGCAGTTATTGTGTATTCTGGGAGGTTGTTAAGCTGTTGCTATGCAGTTGCTAGGGTGTTCTGGGTGGTTGCTAGGGTGTTCTATGTGGTGGCTACTAGGAGGTTGCTAAGTTGTTGCTATGCAGTTGCTAGGATGTTTCGGGGTAGCTTAGGTGTTTCGGAGCAGTTATTAAGCATTCTGGGTGATTGCTAAGGTGTTGCTATGGTATTCTTCATGGTTGCTATGCACTTGCTATGGTGTTGCTTTGCATTTTCTAGGGTGTTTCTATGTTACTCTACATGGTTGATTGGATGTTATGGGGTTGTTAGGATATTCTGGATGGTTGCTAGGGTATTGCTATGCATTTTTCAAGGAGTTCTGGATGGTTGCTATGCTGTTCTGGGTGGTTTCTAAGTTGTTGCTATGTGGTTGCTAGGTTGTTGTTGGATGGTTTCTCGAGCGTTGCTATGCAGTTCCTAGGGTATTCTGGGTGGTTGCTAGGAGGTTGATAAGCTTCTACTATGCAGTTGCTAGGGTGGTCTGGGGGTTGCTAGGATGTTGTTATGTGGTATTCTGGGTGGCGTTGCTATGCATTTTTCATGGAGTTCTGGATGGTTGCTGGTTGCTATGCAGTTGCTATGCTGTTCTGGGAGGTTGATAGGGTGTTGCTATGCGGTTGTTATTGAATGGTTGCCTGAGTGTATTTATACAACTAGGTTATTCTGAGTGGTTGCTTGGAGGTTGGTAAGGTGTTACTATTCAGTTGTTAAGGCATTCAGATTGGTTGCTATGCTATTCTGGGTGGTTGCTAGGTTCTTTTTTGATGGTTGCTCGAGTGTTGATATGCAGTTACTAGGGTATTCTGAGTGGTTGCTAGGATGTTGGTAAGGTGTTACTTTGCAGTTGCTAAGGCATTCTGGATGGTTGCTATGCTGCTCTGGGTGGTTGCTAGGTTCTTTTTTGATGGTTGCTCGAGTGTTGATATGCGGTTACTAGGGTATTCTGAGTGGTTGCTAGGATGTTGTTAAGGTGTTACTATGCAGTTGCTAAGGCATTCTGGATGGTTGCTATGCTGTTCTGGGTGGTTGCTAGGGTGTTACTACGTGGTTGCTAGGTTATTCTTGGATGGTTGATAGAGTGTTGCTATGTAGCTGCTGGTACATATTATCACATTGCTACCACGTTTCTTCTATTTTAGCTTAAGATACTCTTTGGATCATCAGGTTTTGTTTATGTAGTTTTGTTCCATTAAAACAAAACAGAAGCAAACGATGAAGACATCCTCAAATTCATGTTCATTTGAAAAAAAAAAAGTGCTCTAAATAAGAGGAAAACTCACAGTCCCAGACATTTGCACCTCACTGCATAAACTACATTATAATTGCCTTATTGGCACCTTGTTCTCTAGATATCACTTTCACTATCAGCAACTGAAAATCTCATATTAGTCAACCACTAATCTTATCACAAATTGCCTATTGATAAATAACAAGAAAACAGAGTCCAGTACCATTTTATCAGCTAATCATGAACACACAGACACTGGGCCCCTCAGTCCACGTCAAACATTATTCTGAAAGGACTACGTGATCACGACAGAGTCTAAGAGATTAGCACTACTCGATAATAAGAGACCAAACAGCTGTCTGGCACCGTAACTTACACGAGGATTTCGTCACCTGCTGTGTACGACTGACGTTGAATAGATTATTCGATCCCTTGGGGAGGCGAAGTCAGCGATGGCGTCAAACAGGTCAGGCCCTTGGCACCCCACACACACGGTGGCCTGCAGGAAGTCTGGTTTCCAGGGTCCCCCGGGTTTAGGCCAGAGGCATCAGGACCAGGGTTAAATGGTGTTGGGTTTCTTCTTACTGATGTACTGCAGAGAAACCGGACCTCTGAACAATGATAGGTGCTGTACGACTGCATACGCACTTCGACCATCACCAATCTACAGTACTGTTATGAGATACTATTAGAGTTTTTCTTTTAATATTAGGAATTAGTTTTTATTTTTTTTATTTTATTTTAAGTTTCAGTTAGCAATTTAGTAATTATGTTTTGTGTTTTGTCATTTTTTTTATATCTATGTAGTTTTTATTTATTTATTTATTTCAGTTTGACTTTTAGTTATTTTTGTACATCGAGTTAAAGGTTCATCCACAAATGAACCCTCAGACCATTCAAGATGTAGCTGATTTTGTTTCTTACATTTACATTTAGGCATTTAGCAGATGCTTTAAACCGACTTACAAATGAGGACAATAGAAGCAATCAAAACCAACAAAAGAGTAATAATATCTAAGTGCCGTGATAAGTCTCAGTTAGCTTACAGTACAAGTAGATTTTTTTTATTTTTATAATAAATAAAAAGAAAACAAGTTGAAAGAATAGAAAAAGAATAGGGAATAGTAACGTTAGAGGCAAGCTAATCCACGAACAATTCACACGACTCCAGTTCATCTATTAACGTGTTGTTGAGAAGTCAAATCTGCAGTCCTCTATCCATAATAACACTTCCTCCAATGAAAAATTCATCAGGTCTGAATCAGGAGAGAAATCTGCACAGATCAAGCACAGTCCAAAACAGCTATACACAAATATGTGGGTGGATTTTGATGTGAGAGACAACAGAAGATCGACTTTTTCACTGGATTATGGACTCGTATTTTGTCCAAGGTTCAAGGTTAAAACGTTTTAATAATGGATTTGTTTCTTACAAACACACAGCTTTTGGCTTCACAAGACATTAACTGATGGACTGGAGTGCTGTGGATTACTTGTGGATTATTGTGATGTTTTTATTATTAGCTGTTTGGACTCTCATTCTGACGGCACCCATTCACTGCAGAGCATCCATTGGTGAGCAAGTGGAGTGAAGTGGAGAAGAATCTGATGTGGTGAATGGACAAACTTACCTATTTGTTTGACTGAGGGTGATTACATTTTTATTTTTGGGTCACTTATTTCCGTAAACTAGATAAAAATTAGAAATGTTGCTTTGGCAATTAGCTGAAATGAAAAAAAAGGTCATGTTTTTATATTTTATTTGAAGTAACAAGAGTTTTTCATGGTTTTAGTTTTAATTAACTATAAAAACCATGGAATGCAATGAATGCTCCATTAGAAATGAATAATGAAACCGGAAATGAGTAAATGCATCCACGCACTATTTTCAGAGTCTCCAGACCAAACCCCTGATTTCCTGACGACCCCCTGCAAGGCACTCATTGTACCGTCATCACAACAACATTGACACATTGATACATGTACACTAATCTAGTCCTAATGCTCTCTTCATTACTGTGTGAATAACAGACTCAGACGTAGACGTAAATCAGCGCTGAGCTTGTAAGGCTTTCTGAGTAATGTTTTCTGGAAGAAGAGCCAGTGCTGATAGCTTATCATGGTTATCCATTTATTCACAGTTATCTGTTCACCATACAGGCTTGCAGCTTGAACGCTAAGAGTGAAATTTGTGCAAAACAAAAAAGATTAGTCTATATTTAGATGATTAGAAGCACATTGCTGATAGTAATTTCATTGATTCTCCTATTAAAATTTCCCATGACTGCCTGCTGACAAAATCACTCACTAAGCCAAAAAACAAACCCCTCCACCATACAATCTTATGATTTAAGATGTTTTGCTAATGCATCTATATACAATATGCACATAGACATGGACAGTGATGCTGAAAATGATTTGGACAGTTCAAATGTCTGAATGTCACTGCATTAGACTTTTCTCAGACCTGCATTCACTTTTATTTATCAGTTTTACTCAAATACTTTTAATCAAAATGGTTTTTGGTTTGGTTTGTTTTTGGTGATTTTTAGTTGATACATGAAGTCTATTCTTATGCAGTTCTATAATATCTGTGTGAACTTGAGAGAAGATGACTCATGATTCACTAAAAATCAATTTTCAGCTCTAGATCTTTTGTTTTAGCATTTCAAATCTAACAAACTCCTTTTGCGAAATGTAGGCCTACTGAATGAAATGTGAAAATTTCTTTCTACGAACATTAAGGGAACGTTACGTTTTATCACTTTGCAAACATTATGGGAACGTTACCTCTGAACGTTCTCTGAACATTGTGAAGCACGTTAGACGGAAAAGGTCCATGAACAACCAAAGAAGGTTTTTTTGTGTGTGTGTGTGTGTGTGTGTGTGTGTGTGTGTGTGTGTGTGTGTGTGTGTGTGTGTGTGTGTGTGTGTGATTTTGAGAACATTATTAATAACTAGATAACTATGAACGAACGTTCTATTAACGGAAGTCAGAACGTTTGTCAGAATGTTAGCCAAAGTTCTGAGAACGTTCCCTGTTCGCTGTCTATTTACCTGTTTCATTGTGGTATTAATAATAAAAAAAATTCACCTGTTTTATTGTGGTATTAATAACATATAGTGTGACATCATACTAAATATCGTCACAAAAGATCAGCTTGCGTTAAATGAACGGAATCTTTTTTCAGGACAATAACGCTGGAAATGTTCAGAAACGTTTGATTTTGTTGTCACCACTTACACGTTTATGTCTCTACTGAAAGCGACTTTTAAAAACAAATTCACCCTGAGAAATATTCATTGGAGTTAATCTCGGTCTCAAATGACAACTTGATCTCTGGTTTGATATTTTTGTCACACAATGCATGTCGCAGATAAACAGATCCAAATCTACCTCTTTAAACACTGATGCCTCAAGCATTGTAGTGCAGGTCAATCCCCCAAACCTCCCTCTGCTGTGGTGTTTGAGGAGGGCTCAGTTTACACTCATACCTGCCCGCCCACAGTAGTGGGATGATCCCGGTGCATCCTCCGGCGCTCAGTTCACAAACCAGAGCCGCTGCCGAGACAGCAAACGGAGATTACCGGAGCTTTCACACGTGGATACGGAGCACGACACACGGTAAGAGCAAAGCGAGCACTAGTGAATAATATCCGATCACATAATGTGCATTTAGCGACTTTATTTTAAGGACAGAGTCCTGTTTAATCCGAAGTCGGGTCATTTATTTTGTATAATTTCGTGTTCGTCTTGTCATGTTTAAACAAACGGCTGAGTTTGAAACTACTACACTGTCCATTCAATATAAACTGTAACTGACCTTCGTTAAAGATTTTATGATCTTTTTTTTTTTTTTTTTTTTTTTTTTTTTTTTTTTTTTATCGCATTTTAAGTTCAGTTTAATGACTTAGGGTATGAATCGGAGATTTATCATTTTGTTTTCGGTAGGCTAAATAGTTGATATATCACTGCAGCTTATAGTTAGGTTTATGTGGATATGCTAGAATACTATTTTGGGGCAAAGTACAAATTGTTAGTTCTGTGGTTTTTTTTAAGAGCGGTAGCCTAGATGGATGAGGTGAGTTTTTTTTTTCTTGTAAATGAGAAATGGCCATACAGAACATTATACATTATAATGATTGATTTTATTAATTTTTTTTTTCTGTAGCCTATATGTGTGAATATAGTGTCTGTAATTAATTCTTTAATCTGGCTGATCGTTTACTTAATGTATTTTTATTTATTTAAAACTGAGTTTTTGAAGATTTAAATCTTATTCTTAAAGCTACAGTGTGCGATTCTTGCGCCTCTAGCGGAACCAAACCGAATTGCAATAATAATGACTGGTTGAGTCTAAATTCCCATCAATTCGTGCACTCAATTAAACGAAGAACTTACTGGGATGTACCAACTCACTACAGTTCAGTTCAGCCTATGTAGGCATTATATATTGACCAAAACACTGCATTTGAAGAGTGGAAATTATTGATGCACTATGCATGACCTCTGCTCTCATTTACACTAGACTAGGAAATTATGTAAGTTTATTACCCAGAGTGTACACAGTGCAAGAGTGTTAAATGGTTAAATGGTGTTGTAGGAGAAGCTTTAAACAAAAGAACAGACTCCAAGTAAAGGAAAGTGAGGTGACCACATGTGTTTTTGGAAACGCCAGATACAGTAGCCTAATAAAAATTCCCTTACACCAAACAGACACAGTTTTACTACTAATAAAGTCTTTCTCAATTTGTATGGATTTATAGCATTAAGTTTCTGGAGTTAATGCTCACAACCCTCCCCCACTAAAGGGCTTTATAGGTTAGGTGGCAAACCGTGCACTAACTTTCCACAAAGTCAGCAGTATTAACCACTGAGAACCAGTCTAAACACTCAAAAAACTAGACCAAACGCAGAGATTTCACCTGTCCTTGAACCATAAGTGAGGTCTCTTCATACTGGTGTATTGTCTTCCAAACCCCAAAATAGGATAAACACGTGTCTGTGGCGGTGTCATCTCTCTGACGCGCCGATGCATGTGAAATGTAAACATCAGCATGATGCTCCTCTCCAGCCGTTCCTGTCATTGTGCATGGTTACTGAGGTCTAATATCTACTGGCAAACTATAATAAAGTCTTTGAAGTATTGCTGAATGCCTTAGATCCAAATTATGACCCCAAATATGGCCAGACGTTCGCTCCTAAAGTTAGTATGCTTTAATGCACACTTTTTAACAGTGTCAGACCAGGCCTTGGTTGACAACCACTTTCACACCTCTGCACCTCTGCAATGAATATATGTATAAATAATAATACATTTTATATTTTTTATAATATTTTATTATATTACATTTTTAATGTATACGCTTATATTTTTATATGTATTATATTTTTATGTAATTTTTTGATTATTTTATGCATGTGTGTGTGTATATGAAAGAGAAATCTAATTATTTTATTATTTTAAATATATTATTTTATTATTTTAAATAATTTAATTAATTAATCTAATTTCATACTTATTTATTTAATAATAATTGTATAAATTTATATAATTTTTTCTTTACATATATACTCATCTGAGTTTATCGATGACAATATGAATATATATTTATATTAATACATTTATACATTTAATTAGATTTTATTTTTCTTATATATGTGTGTGTGTGTGTGTGTATAAATAATTGTCTGTTTTCTGTATTTATTAAATTTTTTAAATGATATAATTTATATTTTTAATTTTTTTTCCCTCTCTCTTTATGTACATATATTATTTATATAATAGATCTAGATCTATATTATCAGATCTGCAGCAAACCTGAGCTGTCTGCATCTCTCATCTGAGCTTCTTTGAGATGAATAAATGTGAAAGCACTGGGGCGGATGCTCAAAACACACGAGAGAAGCCCACAGGCTGCATGCAGTGACCTTTGTCGGTTTCTATGTGAGCGGCTGAAGGGATGACCACGCCGCTCTGGAAGTGAACCCTATGTAGGGAACACGCTTCTCACTATCGTCTCGGTGTGACCACATCAGTCTCAAGTGTTTTATGAATCCGGGGCGGAAAAGAAACAGCTGTTTTGTTTTATTAAAGCCCAAATGTTGCTCTTCTTTCAGCCTTGTGTTTTCTCCTCGAGTGCAATCACGTAAACAATCATTTCCCCCAAAGAAATAATCGCATCTGTAGCGCTAATGTGTGCCTGCGTGTTAACAGCATGAAGCTCGGGTTACTAATTAGAGGCCGAAGGTTCCTCAAACTAGTACCATGCATGTCACTCCCTATGTAGTCCTCTAGTCTTTTTCCCTTCATGATTTATTCACTCACTGCACTATTAATATTAAAAGGACAAATCCCGATGCGGTGATACAGCTGTGGGAGCGGGTCGCTGATAGTCACACGTCCCGTTAATTGTCCTGGGCTCGTCTAGGTAGCACTGCCTCTGGAATCTCTCGTGGCACATGAGCGGCCTGTAGACATTGTTCTGACAGGGCTGGTAAGTAGTGATCTTTCCCTTTGCTGGGGTGGTGGGGGGCGTTGAGGGGGAGATTACGGGCTATTTCTGTGGCACTTTGGGCCTGTTTGCGACCAACGAGCCAGACTAGCGGCTAATGAGAGAGGACAGCTGACAGGTTCAGCGGAGGCTGTGAAGCAAGAGGAAATGGCAGGGAATCACATGGCCTTTTTAGGCAGAAAGCGAGTGATCGAGAGTCTGGCTTGCACTTTATTTTTGAGTTCAGCAGTAAAGGAATGATTCTTTCAAAAATGAAACTTCTGTCATTGTTTACTCACCAATCTGAGATATGAAAGAGCAATATGTGAGCAATGAATGCTTCCTTTAAGTTGAGAAAAGCCTGAGAGAATAGATCATTATTGCTTATTTTTGAATATTTGCATTTATTCGTTTAGCAGGCACTATTGTCCAAAGAAAATCACAAATATAAATACAAGCAATTTAATTTAAATGAAAAATTTAAATTTGTCTTATTTAAATTATTAATATATATTTGTACATATTAGTAATTCTGTTTTTTTCATATATATTTATAGTGAGGTCATTTGTTTTAATTATTTATTTACTTAATTTTATTAAGTAAATAGAACAAATATATGCTATAAAAACAAATATATATATATATATATATATATATATATATATATATATATATATATATATATATATATATAGTGATTATTTCTTACATTTTCATATTGACATACAGAAAGAAATTATTTATTACATTTATTTAACTTATTTAAATATTTATAATTTATACTTATTTAACCAGGAGTTAAATCTTAAAGTTACGTATAATATAAATAAAAATAAAAATATTATTAATAAATTATTATAATTTATATATTACTACTACTACTACTACTACTACCCATAGTAATAATAATTTATTATAAATTAATTATATATATATATATTAATATATATATATATATATATATATATATATATATATATATATATATATAATATATATATATATTTATTTGTTTTGTTTTGTTTTTTTATTTTCCTGTTGAAATTAAGGTTTTATGTATATATATATATATATATATATATATATATATATATATATATATATATATATATATATATATATATATATATATATATATATATATTTCTCTCTCTATATATATTTATATTGATTTGTTAAGTGTTTTTGCGTGGCAGTTGTTGCTGGATTCAGGTCACAATGTATAATCAATGCAATATCGCTGGTAGTGTTTTGTGTTTGCTGTCATAGAGTGAAAACAGGGTCCGGGATTGTTGTGTCGTATGACATTTGATGGTTTGATGTTAGACAGGACGACTGAAGGGTTCAGGCGTTCCTCCCCCATCCCATCACCCCCGACCCCTTCCACAAGTCACGTTTGTTTTAACACTTGAGTCCGTGGTGACCTTAACACGAGCCTGGCACATCACACTAACAGCCGGCCCGGAGCAGCTTTATCTGAGGGAACTAGAGGCTGGTTAATGTGTTGACTGGTCAGGCTCCGGAGGAATAAACTGAACTACTCTATCACTTGTGTTCCCTGAGAGCAGATTATGGCAATCAAGTTAAGACTTAACCTTCCAAATGATCCGTAATGTAATCTGATCAGCGTTTGAGCTGCTCTTTCTTGCTCTTTGCTTTAGGCAGTTCATAAAACTCAGTTTTGTGGATGCTTAAAAGGCTGCATGTAGATCAGATTACTTCTCCTTCACATGTCCAGGATATATGAAATTAGTATTTCACGTCATTTCAGGCCTTTTATTATGGAACATTTCCATACGCCATGGATTTGTTATGATATGTTATGTTATGATATATTTCTAGTAAGACAAAGTTAGTTTCATACTACATAATATCAAGGCTTATTCTGGCCACAAACTGCTCACTTAGACACATATGAGCATGCATAGGCTAGATATCTGTATATCAAACACATATTCACACGCACATATGCATTAGTCCTCAGGAACAGATTTTCTAAAGCTCATTCCGGGCACCTCGCCTTTCCTGTCATTGCACGCACAAATCTTGAACATTTCACTCAGGAAAAGCAAGACGTTTCCATGCCCCTTTGTGTTTTTCCTTTACTATAATAGACGTGCACAACCTTTAGCACTTCTCAAGGCAACTCCTTCACTTCCTGCCTGAACTTTCCGGCTCCGAGCCGTGGATGGAGTCCAGCTCTCATGCATGGATTAGATGGAGAAGCCAGGTCCACATTCATAGGAGAATATTTTGTTTTACTCTGGTGAAATTTATAGCTCTTTATCAGGCCTCTGCAGCACGAAGAAAAAAAAAGAACCAAAGCAGTTTATGACGTAACTAATGGAAAAGTAGGGTAAAGTCCACTGGTGTGATGTGTGCCTGAAATAAATGAAACAACAGGCAGAACATTTTTGAATCAGAGCACTTTCTTGAAACTTCAGAGAAAATATAAATAAAATCTTTACAAAAAAAATGCATGTTTTTTTTTTTTTTATATCATATTTGATTTATCAAGCTGTTATGGCTCATATAGTAATGATATAGTGAGAATATGGATTTAAAGCTAAACTTTTTACTTAATGGTTAATTGATAGGTCATTATGCTATCTTTTATTGTTGTTGTTTAGGACACATTTGCATTTTAACTACAAATTTACATTTATTCATTTAGCAGATGCTTTCATCCAAAAGGCTTGTCACAGACTCAACAATATTCATAGAATACAATGCTAGATTTATTAGAAAGCTTATTAGAAATGTGATGTGATCTGGTGAATGACATAGAAATCTTAATTTAAGTTTAGTAATCATGTTTTTATTTTATATAAATTATAAATAATAAAATATAAAAATAATATATATGGACATACTTGTTTTGTTAAAATCAACATTAAATTTAATGCAACAAATACACATATTCTTACAATTGAACTACAAATGTACTTTCATTTATATTTACAGTAACGGGTGTACTTTTTTATTTTTATTTTCTTTGTTTACTTTTTCTTTTTTTTTATTCTAATAATGAAAACTTTGAAGGGGAATTGTTTATTTTTTTTTATTTTTATGAAAAGTATAAAAAGCTCAACCTACTGCAGTTATCAAAATAGCTATTTGGTCAATATTTGCACAATATAAGTATAACATACAACTTTTTGTCCTCATTTTCTTTTGGCACAATGTCATTTCTTGTTTTATTTCTTTGGCTTTCGAGATGAAATATGTTCCTGATGGCTTTCTGAGACTCAAGTGATCACGTGCGTTTTCTGACAACCTGCAAATTTGGTTTAAATAATCAAATCACAAACAGCCGACTGTGATCAGATCAGCAATGTTGTTAAAAGCAGGTGTAAATGGTGCCCATTTGTCTGCAGTGGACGCCCATCAAGTCTCCGGCTCACATTTGTCACGTTTGAATGACAATAGACACCCACCGGGTCAGTTAAGTGTCCACCTCATAATTTGGAGAGGGTTTAGGGGGGCAGTCATGTTTTAAAGAGGTCCCTTGTGGCCCGTACGCCCGTCATACATCAACTGCATAATGGTACTCAGGAGCTCTCTATGCTCAGGAGATCTGTGCTACCTTTGCCTTTGTGTCAGAAAAGTGTTTGTGTCTGTTGAGTTTTATTGTCACGTGTTTTCTTTCTCTCTGTTTTTCTTCCTAATGAGCCGCAGCATTCAGTCCAGCCTCTTATCTCCACAGCCAGAGGCCTCTATTGTCTGCGCCGATAAATAATGCAGGAGCTGGTCTGTGATGGACGTCCTGAGCCTTTTGTAGTTTTATATCGGAGTTCAACACGGGACCTTTTAATGTAATTAGGCAGCTCAGACTGGGTGGGACAGACACATTCTGCACTGTTTGCGTGTGCTTTTAATTAGAAGCGTTAAAGTTTTATCAACTGGATGCAATAACTTTCAGTTTAAATTTATGGCAGGGACTATAAATAATATGTTTTATTGTGTGGATTGGAACTATAACATTATTCCAAAACATTCTAATGGAATGGAATATTTGGAATATTTAACCATTTTAAATTCAAGAACTAAAATTAATTTTAGCATTTTCTGTTGAACAAAAAAAGTTGTATTAAGAAGTAAATAGTTTTCGTAGTACTATTATTATTGTTGTTGTTACTATTATTATTATTATTATTATTATTATTATTATTATTATTATTATTGTTGTTGTTGTCTAAAACAAGCAGTGAAGCATTTATATAAATGTAAATAAAATAATATTATATCATATAAAAAAATAATAATATATATAATTCTATATAAAATAAGTTATTTTGTATTATTTGTATTTATTATTAATTAATTTTTCATGTAAATTATATTATTCATTTAAATTATATACAATTAAATCAATTTGAATTATTATTTATCTAATTTAATTAATTGTTTTTTTAATTGTTTGTTTGATTGTTTTTCAGTTGAGTGATAGATTAAGGAAATCCACTTTTAAAAAGAAGATTTATTTAAGTAAATATATAATCAAATAATTGTGATATCAATAAAATAACCATGATTGATCATAATTATTATTTTTTTTTTAATCAAGCAACTCTATCATGAACATCATTTAAGGTTTAGTGTCTCTGTAAATGTTACACACACACACACACACACACACACACACACACACACACACACACACACACACACACACACACACACAAAGAAAGAAATAACATACAGTATGCTGTGCCTGTGACTTTTAAACCTTATAGTTTGAATCATTTTCCTTCCATAATCTAACATATTTCAGGATATTCAACCATAAATGAGGCCTATATAATTAGTAAATTGGGTTAAAACTGTCTTGTTTTGGTCGTGTTGCTACTTTGTGTGAAGTCTTCAGCAGATCATGGCTTTAGATGCAGCTTGACAGAAAACATCTGTTTTCTCTCTGACCTTGTTGGACGGCTGTTTTGGCCTCCCCTGCAGGCAGACGGTCTGCCCACCAACTTCACTGAGACGCAAAGACATGCCAGCATGAAAGCCAGTGAGATGAGAGGAGGCTGGATTAGCAGGGGTTAATTACAAGCCATCAAGAGCCGCTGCTATTACGGGGCAGTTCAGCCCTCAAAAGAGAGCGACGTTTCATGTCACTAATTTGCCTCTTTAAACCCAGTGAGAGTAATACAGCCCAGGGTAAAAGAGCAAATGCTCTGGGTGATGCTGTGAACGTGTGAAACAACTGTACACAGTGATGTGGGACTGTAACGTTTCGAGCTTCTCAGATCAGTGCTAAACAGAGACATCCGGCTTTTAAAAATCTTAAAAAATCTTTGTTTATTTTCATATTTTCAGTGTTAGACATTATATTTTAGATGGCAAATCAAATCAAGTAAGCTTGCAAATCAAATCAAGATTAAATAAAATAAGTTGATTCTTTTGAATGAATCAATTAAACCAATTCAGACTGAATCAGATCATCTTAAATGACTCACTGAATTGCGTAGAGTTTATAGTACATATCCGCAAAATAATTTAGTTATAGTAAAAAGCTTTTATTTACTCATTTAATTTTAGTTTATTGTTTAGAATGTTAGTTTTGGGGGAGTTTGGTGCCTCCCGCCTCAAAAACAAACTCCTGAAGGAAACATTGTGAATGTGAAGAAGTGAATTCATCAGTGTTTTATTCTATCAGTCAGTAAATCTCTCAGAGATGTGAGCATGGTTTAATTCAAGCCTCTGCTCGGCTATTATTAGCCTTATTTCTGTCCTAAACATGGTGATCCAGCATTCAAATAGCTTTCACGCTGGTTTGGAAAGATCTATATTAGTGAGGTAATGCATTTACAAGCCAATAATAGCCTTAAGTGCACTTAAGTGATGTAGACAAGGCTAATAATAATGTGCTAATTATGAAACATGCTACTGTGTCGTAGTTTGTGCACCATATTTTGATTATGAGTTATCCTGATGGGGCTGGAAATATAACTAATATTCAAAATGTATCTCTTATTCTCTTGTAACTTATATGAGTGGGTTTTAATAGTGTTTTAATAGTTTCTCTGATTTAAACTTAAATAGCAAGAACAGTGTTAGAGTTAGTTTCATTTATTGCCCATATCTGTTTCAATGAATCAATTCAAAACTGTGATCTGCATTGTCACTCAAACATGTTTATGGTTGACCCTACATGGCTTTATTAATGTATTATAATGTTTAAGTAAAAATATAGGATGGTAAATATTTGTTTATTATTATGCATTGCACATAAATGAAAATAACTGAAGACTGTTCTGTCTTTAGAAGTGTTTTTCAAAGTCTATTTGGCTGGTGGTTCGTCTAATAAAAACAGTTAAAATATATTTGGAATATCATCAAACCAAAAGGCTGAAAATAAATGACTGTTTTAGCTGTACTGCTTAGCCCAACTGGCTAAACAAGTAGTGTTTTCTGAGTTCGGACCCCCTGTTGCTCACTTCTTTTCTGAAAGTCCCTAAATCCAGATCCATCTCATGCTCAACACCTGTTCGGAATTCTTTCCCGGAACTTTCCCAAACAATGGCTTCTTTTCCCGGACTGTCTGACATCTGGAAAATGTTGCAGTTCCCCTTTTGACTGGATTTATAGTGAAGGGCTTCAGAGGGGGGTCGAGGTGCTGTAGTTGTACGGTAGAAAGTCATCTTAAATAAGTGCATGAGGTTTCTTTTAAGTTAGGGATTTTTTTCTCCTTCAGATTTGTCTTTGCAGTTGATTTTAGAAAAGTAGAGCTTGCAATTTAGCAGCACACACCTGTTTTTAGTTGCAGTAAACGACTGCTCTTCATAGTGAAACTGGCAAACAAAACACAGTTCTGCAGTTTTTCCCATTTACTAGGTCACAGGGACATATTCACTTGAAAATGCTGTGTATTGTCTTTTTTTTTCCTGCGAGGGAATACAAAAATAACACATTGATGCGTCATGTTTCGAATGTCTTCCTTTTCAGAATCATCCATGCAGTCAAAATTGTTTTAAGCTAGCTTTGCGATCATATTCTTTGAGTTGTTAGTGCTATTCTTAATGCACTAAAACCATGTACAGTTATAAAAACCACTGCAGTGTGTTCAAAATTAAATGCAGCAAATGGTCCTACGTCTTAAAGGAAATGTTTTTTATAAGCTGATTTTGGGGTCTCTAAAATATGGACGCAGTCATGCATTATTTAGCAAAGCCCTCAAGGAATGCAAATGTGGCATGTGGGTTAAGCTAATGCTGATGGTGAAGGCCATTACCTCTGCAGTCTGAACGCACATGGTCACAGTTTCCCTTAATAGACTTTCTAAATGCATCTGAGGGTAAAAATGGGCAAAATTCCCTGTGTAACATTCAGCGTCAATCCAAACCATATCATGTATCATGCATATTCATTCAAAGCTAAAATGCACTAAATTTGGACAGCACATTTGTACGAGTGAACTGTTATTTAGGACTAGTTCATTAGGTGAACGCTGTGAAGTCAAATCAGTCCATGAATAAGCTAATGGCACTGCCTGTGGCCCCAGACATAAATTTCTGCCAACTCCATTGGCTCAAAAAAAGCTACAGAGACTTCTGTTCATGCTGCCATATGGCCTACGCCTTGGGAGATTGGCTCTCCCTTGAGAAATGCTAAAAAAAAAACTTAACTTTGCCTCTACCGTTTTTGTTTTCACAGGGCTCCAGGTATAGAAGGAGAAGGACAGGACCTCTGTCTATCAAACTCTGAAGTGCCCTGGTGCCAGCTGTATAGGTCAACCCAACCGTAACGCCACAGGACAATAGGGGCCCAACCCAGAGACGGGTATCAAAAAGCAAATAATCAAGCTCATTAGCTCTCTTCCCTCAAGACGACCTTCTCTGAAAAGATCAACTGAAAAAAAGGAATTAAACGAGGAGGAAAAAAAGGCACTGGCAGCTATTTCTGATGCTCTGTGGTGAAGAGAACATCTCATTTGGGATTTAAGGATTGCGGAAAAAGGATTTCCCCATGCCCTGCCCATTTATCCCAATGCCTTTATAAATATTGCATGGAGATATCGAATCATCCCTTTTCCAAAAGCACCCAGTAAAGAAACTAATTATAGCAATTCCCAACAGCCAGTCTGTTGCTTAAACCTCTCAGATTCTCAGAATGCTTAAAAATCTATATGCATAGGGGTCCTATAATTGGATCCCTAAAATTCAGAGACACGTCAGATCTTGAAGAAGCATCAAACCAGTGGTTTCATCTCCAGAGAGTTTCCTTGTCTTTTTTTGGGCAAGGCAGCTGCTTTGTCCTTTCTATTTGGATGCATTTTTCCAGAACTCCAAAATGAAGCCATTAACTCCCATTGGTTCACCTTCTCCACTGCGGCTCCTAAACAAGGGGCCCGATTACCTGCGCAGGCAAATGGATGCCGGAAGCAGGGGTCGTTCCGTCAGTGCCGTAGAGCGACTGGAAGCCGACAAGGCAAAGTATGTCAAGAGTCAACAGGTAATCAACACAAAGCAGGAGCCTGTGTTAGTTCCCTGTGCGACCCCTCCACCGGTGCCTCGTCGCAACTTCACAGTGTCCACTCCTTCAACGCCCATTCTCCCACCTCGAAATCAAACGGTGCCTTTCTCTGCACCGCTGTTCTCGCGGGATGAAAATGAGGATGACTCTAAGAAAGAGAACTGTCGGAATGAAACCGATGTGGAAACCAAGAATCGCAACAATGTAAACAAGCCTCCCATACCTTCTCCAAGAACTCCGACCATTGCTCCATTAGTTGCTCCGCATAGTGCACCAATAATGCGCAGGAGCAATGGCAAGCGCATGCTGCGTCCAGACTCCCTGGTCATTTACAGACAGAAGAAAGAGTGCAAGAGTCCCAGCGGTGGTGGAGAAAATGCCAACGGCAACTTAGAGGTCAAGGGTTACAGCTTTGTACGACGGCTCTTCCAGGGATCCATGCGTGAAAAGATTGGTGGGAATGAGGCTCAAAAAATGGTGATAAATGAGGAGAAGGCGTCTTCCTCTCGAGATGGTGATTCACGAATGTCTTGGTCCATTGATAAAGACACTGTCGATGGCGGGAATGAGACCAGACGATCAAGCAAATCCGAGCGAGAGCATTCAATGCCCGAGACGCAAAACAACAACACAGGTTTTCAGGAGAAGCAATCGAAGAACTGCATGTTAATCAGTTTACGAAATAGCACGGGGAACGCCAACAATAACGACATGGACCCATGGAAGCCAGTCGTTCCACAGATGCGATCCGATTTGAAACGCTCCAAGTCAGAATTGCGACTACGCTGTTCACTAGCCATGTCTGAGCAGGAACGCTTCTTCGACTACTGTGGATTGGATCTGGATATGGTGGAAAGGCTCGGACCGGAGAACTTTCTAAATGGGGCAAGTTCAGTCGACACGCTCTCACTGCTACTGAGGAGCGTTGGAGGTGGCGGCTCGGAGCCCAGTGAGTTTTCCCGACACTCCGGTGAAGGACTTTTCCAGGAAGAGCTTGCCGAGCAGATTCCTACAGGTGTGTCCATTATTGAGAGAAATGCACGGGTCATAAAGTGGCTCTACGGCTGCAGGAACGCAGCCCAGGAGGGTCCTAAAGAGTCTACTGTTTGATTATCACAGTAACTAAACCCGAGACTTTCTGGAGCCGTGTTCCAATCTGGAAAACTATGCTGTATTTATTTCACATGAGACATTGTATTTAAGAGATCTGTTTGGCTTTTCACAGCCAGTACGAGAATATTCCTGTTATTTTGTGTAAGTCACATATGAAGCTGCAAACTGACACTTCCTTTCATGACCTACACTGTGGCTTTGTCGAAATCGCCCCCTATACCCTCATTCACTATTCCCAACATTAGTTTACTAATATAGTCCACTCGAAGGAGTGGGTGAAAACAAATGAGTGAATTTGGACACTGAATGTGGCTGTGGACTTTTCTGACGAGACTCGGAAATTAATTTGCCGCATTTCTCACATTGCATGGCTATTCTGTAGCGGCCTGTACACTCATTATCATGGTGCATTATGGGATTGAATGAGTGCACTCAATAATGTCCACTACGGTTTCAGACTAGGGCACTCTAGCCTGTAGGGGGCGATAATGATGTATATTTAGCGATGTCATCTCCTGTTCTCTGTAAATAGAAAGAGTCATGAGTCCGTCCTGTTACTTCTGTTCAGAAACGAGTGTTATTTGTTGAGCGTAACATAAAGAACGTGTCATCTGATGAATAATTTAACATTGAAAACCACTAAGCTTTTTCTCTGGGGCTGGGAAACCGATGCATGAGTGTTAAATGAACCATGTGTACCTCATTTCCCAACTGTCCCAGTTTAGTTTGTGTGTTGTCTTTTTTCCTTAAACGCAGGCGTTGGAACAAACACACAGAGGACCCCTGTGGGGATATTAATGCACTGAATTGGAGAAAGAGAGCTATATATCCTGCTATGAAACATATTTTAAACACTGAGTGTATGCAAAGAAAAATGCAAGGCCTTAAAAACAACCTGATTTTGACTTTCATTAACTTATGCCAAAGAAATGTGCTGCGTACTGATGTACAATGCGTTCTAAACCCTATCGAGCCGCCTTGAGAGAATGACGTTCACAGAGTTTGATATTAGCATTATGCTAATCTAATTTCTTGGGAAATACTGGGTTAAACTTCATGTTTTTATCAATATTTTTACAGTACAGAACAAAATATATTCAATGTTTGGAAGGTTACTTTGGAAATGTAATAGGTTACAGATTACAAGTTACCTTATGTAAAATGTATTACAGTGTTTACAACTGTTAATCGTTTTGAAACACAGCAGTATTTAACACTGATTACTGTCAGACTGTCCTTCTTCACTAGAATTAAGATGATAATAATTTAATTTTAAAGCACAAAATGTGACTTGATTCTCTCTGAGGTTAAATACAGATTTAAAATCATAACAAAAAAAAATGTTTAATAGCTGAAACTAACAATGCCTTGGAAAAACAGTTAGTTAACAGTTAAAAATAAAGCATATACATAAACCCAAATAGGAAATAAAACAGTTATCATATAAGCATATGTCCTATTCTGTGTCCTTAATTCCTGAAGCATTGGTGCAGTCAATGAATTTTGGGATAGAAATCAGTCAAATCTGTATGTGTGTGAAAATATTCATATGTAACTCGCTTTGTAATCATTAGCATTTCCATAAGTAACTGTAACAGACTACATTTACTTTGTAATTAAAGTACGTAATTGCTTTAAATGTAACTAGCAACTCCCCAACACTGAATATATTTATAAACAACACATCTTCCATCTTTGATTATTTTTTCCCTGTGCATTTTAGACTTGCCTTTTTTCGTAAAGGATGCATGATGTGCAAATTAGATTTTGGCCAAAACTCTATTTGTTCGAGGCATTGTAATTTTGCTCTAAACAGTGGATATTAATTTCTGAAGGGGACCGAAGGTAACATTTTAAGAATCAGTCATTGATAAACCAGTACTCTTTGGTAGCCGCTCACTAGGGTTTGGAACAACCATTAATTTGCCCCAACTGTCTTTTACCAATACCTACAACACGCAAATGGCTCAATTTCATTACCACATTTGTGAAACTGCATCTATGGGTGATTACTGTGATGCTAAATTATGTTTTTTGGATAATTTTTCCTCAATGCAAGTGATGAAGCATTCTGCAGTACGTACTTGATCATGCTGTTTCTGTGTTTAACTCACAAAAGTACGACGTTTAGCAAAGTAGAGGAAGACGTAGCAGCGAGAGACAGTGTGGGAGACACTGATGTGTTTTCATATTGAAGAAGACCTTTGAAAGCTCCTCCTGTCTGAATGCATCAATCAGACACTGATTCTCCTTTGTCGTAATGAATCCCCCCAGTCAGAGGCATTAATCAATCTCTATGATACCACTGATAAATGAAGCAAAGGTCCGCTGCGGCATGCACAGGTCAGACTGCGGCCTGCAGAGAAAGAGCTGTGATCTTTCCTTTCAAACTTTTTCATCCCCAACGTCCAAGATGCATTCAGTCTTCCAGAGCACCCAAAATCTCTCTCTTGCATGTTTACATTCTATCTGTATATGTTTCTATAAAGAAGAATTTAGATTTCAACCCAAAGAGATATTACAAAGAAAGTCCTAATAAAATCCTATTTCTGAACAACTGTATGCATTTGTGTTTTGTGTCAATATAATCATGGCTGTATGTTTTTGAGTGTATGCAAAGAAAACTGTGTTTGTTGCTTAAATTTTTTATATAATAAATAAAATACAATATAATAATCATGATACATTCAAAAGTAATAAAACGTGGCAGTAAAGACATTTGTAATGTTACAAATTATTTCTATTTCAAA
This sequence comes from Cyprinus carpio, assembly GCF_018340385.1. Classification (NCBI taxonomy): domain Eukaryota; kingdom Metazoa; phylum Chordata; class Actinopteri; order Cypriniformes; family Cyprinidae; genus Cyprinus; species Cyprinus carpio. The sequence continues at coordinate 27,115,611 of NC_056612.1, read as the reverse complement.
CAATTACTGTTCTTTTGAACTTTTTATTCATCAAAGAATCCTGGAAAAATAAAATGTATCACAGTTTCCACAAAATTATGTAGCAGCACAACTGTTTTCAACATTGATAATAATCAAAAAAGTTTATTGAACAGCAAATCAGCATATTAGAATGATTTCTGAAGATCATGTGACACTGAAGACTGATGCTGAAAATTCAGCTTTGATCACAGAAATAAATTAAATTTTAACAGATATTCACATAGAAAACAGTTATTTTAAATTGTAATAATATTTCCCAATATTACTGTTTTTACTGTATTTGTATTCAAATAAATGCAGCCTTGGTGAGCATATGTATGAAAAAAATCACTGGAAATTCCTCTTTCTCTATAAAATCTTACCAGTAATCATTGCCAACTGCTCAGGTGTGTCATATTTCCCAAACCAGGCAAGTGTTGAAGGTGTGGAAACACTATAGATGATGTCATTGGAAATAAAAAATGATTGCATGGTCCAACTGTGTAAAGCTATAAATCAAAATACTTTGAAGTGAGCGCTGCATGCCAGCACAGAGCTGATGATTACACAATAGTCAGTCTCTGATTTCTTTCTAGTCATTAATGTTGTTAGAAAACACACACAAATCAGTTGCTTAATAAATTTTGTGCATAATGGGAAACAACATACTTATGAACAGCTCCTCATCTGATTGCTGGCTGTCTGAGTCTCTGAGTGCATTTCAACACGCAGCTCATTTCTCACTGAAGCTCAAGTGCCTGTTATTCTGAAAGCATGCACACAACATGGAAAGCACTTCAGTCAAACACACCAATGCAACTCATCCACATGAAATAGTATATTCAGTGTGAAAACTGGAGAGTGGGACTTGATTTTATCAAACTGGATTTGACTGATCAAAAACAGACATTACAGAAAAGAATGGATTCAGGTGTTTGAAAGGGAAGGGTTAAAAAAATAAGAGAGGAAAAGTCATTTCTGAGATGGTTCAACTTTTAAATGGAGATAATTATTCTGAAGACAAAAGTTTTATTATTATTATTATTATTTGGAAGAATACACCAGTAGACCGTGTACATTAAGTCCAGAAAATGAAAATTAATACCTTCATTGTGCATGGATGCATTAAATTGATTAAAAGTGTCATTTTGTGTGTCAAAAGACATTTGTATTTTAAATGCATGCTGTTCTTTTAAACTTTTTAATTATGAAAGAGTAATGAATAATGTACGAAGAAATATATATATATATATATATATAATCTCAAAAGTTTGAGGTCAGTATGATTTTTTTTCATAGTTTGAGGTTTGTATTGTTTTTTTTATTATTGTAAAAACATAATTTTACAAAAGAGTTCTATTTTAAATAAATGCTGTTCTTGAACTTTCTATTAATTTTACTATATATTCACATAGAAAACAGTTATTTTAAAGTGTAATAATATTTGACTATATTACAGTGTGAAGAACTGGTGATCCCATTTTGCTGGGCTGCTCAGGTTACCCTCTTCCTCTCCAGCTCTCCCTCTCTTCCTCTCTTCAGACACATATGTGAATGAAACAGCAGTTCTCTTCCTGACGTTCAAACGCTGTGGCCTGCTGTGACATCCTGTTTTTGATCCCGTCCGTAGTTTTTTCACACGTTTGCTTATCATACAACTCCTCTCCTCCCACAGCTGCTCCGGGGTGGATGGACACACAGATCATGTTTGCAAACCTTGTCTTGGTTTGACCCATGCAACTTTATCTCCAAGTGTGATGTCAGCGATGTCAGGATTCACAAATTTAGCCAAAACAGACTGACTCAACCCTGCTTTCTAGATACTGGAATGTGCATATATATAAGTAGATAATAAAAATAAATAAAAATAAAAATCTCTCTGCAATAGTAATCATCCAATTTTCATGTGGGATGAATGTCAAAATTATATATAGTCTGTATGGTTGTTATTGATTTTTATTTCAGTTTTAATTGTTTTAGTACATAAAGTTAAACTAAATCAAAAATGAGAAATGTTTCCTTGCCAACTGGCTAAAAATAAAATAGTTTTAGGTTTTGTATATTTTATTTAAGTTTATTTCAAGTAACAAAGGTGCTAGTTAACTATAATAACCCAATATTCATATTTTTATGAGTAAATTAACTACATATTCCACAAAGCATTGCAAATGATGGAATAAAATCATACATTTTAGTACAGTATAAAAACTATTAAATATCATTGTGTACAATAGTCAAGTCAAGTCAAGTCATCTTTATTTATATAGCGCTTTAAACAAAAAAGATTGCGTCAAAGCAACTGAACAACAATAATTAGGAAAACAGTGTCAATAATGCAAAAAATATATCTGATGTTTACTGCAAAATATTAAAATATAAACCATTGCATCACTGACTTTTAAGCGTCCATATGCAATTGCTAAAAAAATCTATTTTCACTTTAATATTAATCAAGAAAATGAAATAATTATATATTAACATACATAACATATAGCTTGTTTTGCTCAGATATGCTCACAGGCAACTTCCTGATGAAGTGTAAAGAGAGGTATAATGTTGTTTAAAAGCAGAAGAAAGCAAAGGCAGAAGAAAATAACTAAAGTAGAGGAAAATATAGATTTACACTTCCTGATGGAAACATCAAAAGAGCAGTGCTGACGTTTAGGGTGTTTAGGTTTGCATCTGATGCGGGGTGTTGTGGGTGGTCTTGTAAGCACCGTAAAAAAAGCACAATTATACAGTCTCAGGCGCATTTAGCAGACAAAGAGCACTACACACATCTGAACTCTGTCTGAAAAACCTTCTGGGTTCGCAAAGACAAAGCGTGCCAAGATTTCCACTCTCATTGTGCCACGGAGGTATAATGAGACTCTGTTCGCAATCGCCCCCGTGCACTGTGAGGGAATGTGCATCGGGGTTGTGAAGTGTGGCAAATCTGGCCTAATTCTTCTGGCCCAGCAGCTCCGATATGCCAGAGCCGTGCATGAGTCAGAATGATCTGTCCCTCCATCGGCATAAACAGGCGGGATGGAGGAGAACTTGTCCTGGAAGAGACCTAAAATAATTCAGATGAAAATAATGTGTTGCAGGATGACTGGGGGAGAAAAAACCTATCCTAAACACAACTGCAACAGGAAGAAATATAGACATGCACCTGCAAAAGTAACAGTCTAAGCATAAAAATAGATGTTTTATAGAAAAAAACATCATTAGACGGGAACCAAGAGTGACATTATTTTTTAATATTACAATATAACAATGACTTTCACAATACATCACAATATAATATTGACTTTCCATGGATTTAAGACCTTAATAAATGATGATGCTTTCTTTTTATACTACTATTTCAAAGTTTAGGTTTCATAAGATTTTTGAAATATTTTTGAAAATCTCTTCTGCTCACCAAGGCTGCATTTTTCTGATTAAAAATAGAAATATTAAAAATAAATGTAAATATGTTTTAAAATGTAATTGATTGCTGTGATCAAAGCTGAATTTTCAGCATCATTACTCCAGTCTTCAGTGTCACACGATCCTTCAGAAATCATTCTGATATGCTGATTTGCTGCTCAAGAACCATTTTTTATTATTTTCGATGTTGAAAACAGTTGTGCTGCTTTATATCTTTGTGGAAACCGTGATACATTTTGAGTAGAAAGTTCAAAAGAACAGCATTTAATTTAAATTAAACATCATTTACTGTAACACTGGTGAACTTAAATCTAAAATCTTGACATTAAAAATGCCAGTATAAAACATTAGTAAGAATGTTAGTAAGTTCCTAATACCATAGCAATCTTTGTGTGTGTGCGAAAGCTTCATGACTTACTTCGATGGGCTTTGGAAACCTAAAACTCTTGGGGGTTTCTGGGAGGGTCTGTTTCGGTGCTTCACAAAAAGCGTCCGGGTGCAGGAGAAGATCCGATGGCAGCAGAAGGTCATAAATCAGAGGACAGGCCTTTTCACTTCAGTCTCTGAGGCGTAACCTCACTTCTGTGGGGTCAGAGAGAGAGAGAGAGGCTCCTGACGCTGCTCTGTGGGAACATGGCATGTGAATTACGACTCTTTTTAATGACCTCCTGACATCAGGACAGACATGAGAATGAAGGTCAGAAAGTGGTTGGTGGAAAATCACAGGAAAACCTGACAAAAGTTTGTATATTTGATGTTTTATGGTTCCCTATATCATATTTTTGGAGAATATGTAAAAAAAAAAAAAAAATTAAATAAGATGATAATGTATTTATAATTTATTTATTTATTAATATTAATTAATTATTATCATTGTTTTTTTTCTTTTTTTTCTATTCTAAGTTTTGCAACTCTCAATTTTTGGACAATATGCCAAATAAAATATGTGAATAAAAGGTTTCTTTTATTTATTTATTTTGCATGTAATATTTAGCCTTCTGATTTAATAGAGCAAAAAAAAGATTTTTTTTTTATAATTAAATATAAAAATATATGGCAAACAATATGTTTATTTAAATATATATCTAATGGCTTTTATGGCTTTTTTATTCACCCCTTTTTTTACATATTATTATTTATTGGCTTATTAATGTATTACTTATCACTTAGTAACGTATAGAGACCTCTGCTTGCAACTATACTCTAATTACTATTTTAAAAATTATAACGTTTTAAATTACTCTGTTACAAAAAAGTAATCAAATTACAGTAACGCGTTGCTAAGTACTGCGTTACTGCCCAGCACTGGTCAAAGGACACTTCTACAGTTGTAACTTCTCAGTAAAACACATTTACAACATGCTACAGAGGCACAAACACCAACAAAAGCAGTAATGGTATTGGCATAAGTTTAAAGAGTTTTGAGCTGTGTAAATCTGGACGCGAGGAAAGCCAGACTTTGATGTTATGGGGGGCTAAAAGGCCTCAGGAGTAACATGATGCTTAACGTCTCTGTACAAGCGACCCACTGCAATCTAGATAAAGTTTGTGTATAAGTCCTGCATGCAAATCAACAAGTTGATTCCGTTACAAATAAATCCATCACATTACTGTGTTCCATGTTTTGTGTAATCAATATCCTTGATTGTGAAAAAAGAAGTGGTTTCCGCAACCAGGCATATGAATGCGCAGGTCTGCAATAGAGTGTTTGCCATCTGTGGAGATTTAGAGACTCCCATGAAGTGGTCAAATTACACTGTAGCAAACCAGGAGGAACATCAGGCCAACAGCTGTGCCATGTTTAGTCCATGTTCAATTCACTATACCTTTACCGAACCATGAACACATTATTTCAAAAGTCATGCCTTCATCTTTTTTTCCCTTAAAGCATATGTGCAAATGTTTCATCTGTAATGATGCTGATTTAACTTGAACTATTGCTACATGTCCGTTCAACTGTTTGGGGTCAGCAATACATTTTTAATGTCTTTGAAATAAGTCACCAAGGCTGAATTTATTTGATCAAAAATACAGTAAAAACTGTAATATTGTGAAATATTATTAACATTTAAAATAACTGGTTTTTATGAGTATATATGTTAAAATGTCATTTATTCCTGTGATACGCAGCTGAATTTTCAGCATCATTGCTCCAGTCTTCAGTGTCACATGATCTTCAGAAATCATGAAAATATGCTGATTTGATGTTCAAGAAACATTTTTGATTATTATTAATGTTGAAAAGAGTTGTGCTGCTTCATATGTTTGTGGAAACTGTGATAAATGTTACTTTTCAGGATTCTTTGATGAATAGAAAGTTCAAAAGAAAAGCATTTTTTAAAATAGAAATCCTTTGTAATATTATAAAAGTCTTTATTGCCACTTTTAATAATCTATCTATCTATCTATCTATCTATCTATCTATCTATCTATCTATCTATCTATCTATCTATCTATCTATCTATCTATCTATCTATCTATCCACAGCCGTATTGGTCTTCATTATACTTGGTATTGGATCAAAAAGCAAATAAGTGCTATCACCCACCCAGAGTCTAATGAGCTTGATTATAAAGCACTACCCAGTGATAGGCAGCTGGATTTCCATCTAATTTACGTCTGCTTGTCCTTCTCTCTGTAATTGTGAGCTGTTTTTATGGGGGAAGAGTCAACAGTGCTGTTCCCACAGTCTAGGGCCGGTCACGCTGGGCTTTAAGGGTATTTCTCCCGGGATCAGGTACTTCTGGGAAGGTTAAATCAGATGGACGGGAGATTGGGTAAATTAGCCCGTTTAGCTCCAAGACCTGGAAAAAGTCCATATGTTTTCCATGGGAAGACCATCTGTGTTTGTTTGTGTGCACATGTGTATCCCTGCTTGCACTCACAGCGTCCGTAGCGCTCCAGTGAGAGAAGACGCATCAAAGACTCGCTGGGGTGTGACCTCGCCCACAGTTTTTGGGGCGAGCTGTTCTGTATTTAACCCTGGCCAGCGTGACACAGTCGTACGTCCCTCCGCCACAGCGCAGAACTTCAAACAAACTCCTGCACCACGCTTTATCACGATCAGAACACGTTTATGATTGTATTATGGAGCGGCGGTGCCATTTGAGCCATGATGAATGAGATTTTACCTTCCATCTGTGGCAGCCGTAGATGACTGACTCCTGCAGGTGCTCTTCAAAAGGTCCATTTGCTCTGTATAATGAGACAAACATCAGCTGTATTACTGAAGTTAGTGAGCTGCCTAGGTAGGCAGTATTTTTTAGACATCACAAATGAAAGCACATACAAAAAGGTAGGCAGCAAAACTTTGTCAACTCTTCAGAAACGTTATTTTGAAAAATCACACCCAGGACAATGCATATTTAGATTGAATTATAATTTGCAGATTCATTTTTTAGGATTATTTTATGAATAAAAAACAATTTATTTGAAATAGAAATATTTTGTAACAATTTAAAAGCTTATACTGTCACTTTTGATCAACTTCTTACATCCTTGATGAATGAAATGTACTAATTTCTTTTAATTTCTGAAAAAAAAAACATACTGACCACAAACTAGTGTTCTTATTACACTAATGGGTTCATTTATTTAGCATGACAATTTGTGCATATCGTAAGCTTCAAAGTGGAAAAAAAGTATAGAAATTAAATTACTGATTTAAAAAAAGATAATATTATAAATTAACTACAACAGTTTTATCTTAATGGCTTTTTAATGGCTTAATTTTCCCAGCTTTTTAAAAAGATTTGAATATAAACAGATTATTTGAGTGCAGAGTATTTGTAAGCTGTAGGCAACAAGGTTTTGTAAATTCTTTAGCGTTCCTAGTAAGATTTCATTACGTGCAACCAATTTCCTGTACAGAAATGAGGCTTTGGGTTTTTCCTCATTTGGAAATTAATTGCACAAAGACTCATAGTTTGCACAACACACCTTAGGCAATAGTCTTTATGGAAATCAAAGAATCATGAGAACCAGCTGTCTTCAACACAGACCCACGTTAAAACATCTTGCAAAAAATACTTTACATTTATAAAAGGATAGTTTGGCAAGAAAATACTTTTAAAATGACAACTTGAAGCAGCATGCTAGTGTCACAAATCCAGAAAAACAAAACTTAAAGATCTTCTTCTTTGAAGGTTTGCTTTCAATTAATTAAGCAAAAGTGTGAGTGAGTGAGAAAACAGATCAATGCATAAGCAAACTATCCAAATGATTCAGAACTGAACTGCAAATGGATTCAGACTTAAATTTTTAACCAAACTTGCTGTACAAGTCATTCAACTTACATTAAACTGACTTAAATGGAGTTAAATCTCATATAACTTAAAAAAAAATGAAGTTGAAATTGGTTAAATTAATTTGATGAGTTAATGTAATGGAGAAACATGTGTTGACATTGATAACTTATTGATCATATCATTTATTACAGTTGCTATATAAGGTTTAAAACAAGCTTGGTTACATCCATAATTTACTGGCTTCTGAAATCATAATTGATGTAAAATAAGACTATTCTTATTTATGTTGTAAGAAAAAAATCAGAGAAAAAGATCATCAATGCATTGGGTATCTTAGGGTTAATCGCATAAAATAAGCCACATTTGAACAGATAAACCTGAGCTGTGTGTGTATTACTTCAGGGTCAGTTACTTCGAGGAGAAACACACCAAACACACACTTAAGAGCTCAATGGCAATCATATCAGCCACATTGAAAAAAAAACCTGTTATCTCAATCTAATCTGTCTACAAGCCAAACAACAGACTGCTGTCACCTGAAGCCTTTCAGAGACCCTCTAAACACACAGGCTGTGTGAACACCTGGACATAAAAAGCTAATTATGCTGATTTCTGATGAGCACATCAGCCAAAAGAGTGACCTGTGAACTGTCTTCTAATTTTCTGAATAAACATCCTGAGGTGATTTTCATATCAAAGCATCACAAGTATTCAAATACACGCAGGCTGGTACCTCACACCAGAAATAGAGACATGGGAGCTCAAGTCCAGAGGAATTTCATGATGAACTCTGTATGTAATGACTTGTTGCTGACAGGCCGGACAGGAGGGAATGTTTGACCCTGAGCAGATCACGCTAGGTGAAAATAGAGGCAGATAGTTGAGATCTTCCCTCTGTTTAATGGCGTTAGTACCAGGCACTGCCAAGTATAGTGTATATAAACATGACAAAGTCTTCTTTTAATCCTCTCTAGACCGGCTATCTGTATGGTTTTGAAATACCATGTCCGTCGATCGATGCGGGATTTAGCCGGATGATCATTTGCCCTCGTTTTAAGATCTATTTTAAACTTTATTATACAATGGTAAATGAATAATAAGTGAATAAAAATGTAAATGTTCAAGTTAATATTATGTGACGTAGCCTGATGTAGTTGTTGTCAATGTAGAGTGTTTTGCAAAACATTGTGTTTCGTTCCTAAATGATTCATTTGAAGTCAATGAAGACACTTCGATCAGCTGTTTGAATGAATTAGCTGAATCAATCAATCAATCAGTCAATGACTTACTCGTTATGATTGAGAAACTAGTTGAAACGATTCACTTCGTAAGTGAACTATACAGACTCGATTTGAACTGGAAAACAAAAAGTTCACTTCAAAATTAAAATTCTGTCATTAATTACTCACCCTCATGTCGTTCCAAACCCGTTAGACCTACGTTCGTCTTCGGCATACAAATTAAGATATTTTTGATGAAATACAAGAGCTTTCTGACCCTCCGCAATGTAAGACTGGGTCTGGGAACATTTAAGTTGTGTGCTGTCTATGGAGTGTCAGAAAGCTCTCGGATTTCATCAAAAATATCTTAATTTGTGTTCCGAAGATGAGCGAAGATCTTACGGGTTTTGAAATGACATTAAGGTGAGAACTGTCGCTTTAAGATTTAACTGCGAAGCAGGGGTGTGTTTTCCGAAAGCATCATTAGCTATCTATGGTCATTAGTTCCATTGAACTCCATTGCTAATGACGGAACTTGCGACCACAGTTGCTTTTAGGAAACGCCCCAGGTTTGATCAAGTCGTTGAAAAATAATGGATTTATTAGAGTTATAGCGATGATACTAGCTAAGAAATGTAGTTAATAAGCAATGATTCAATAAGCCATTCTTAAAGATGGCCACTTGCTTTATTTCTGAATGAGTTGAATTGGTTGAATGAATAAATGACTCACTTATTAAGACAGCGATTGCCGCCACCTACTGACAGGTTTTGGTATCACATTTAAAGTGTCATGTCATAGTTCTATAATGAATCTATTTTATATTAATTAAAACAAACTTTATACCATTATTTATACAATTTTAACTGCAGTGTAAGTGTATTTTGGAATCTTTTAGCAGCATTACACAGTTCAATATTACATCTGAATGCCACTTCAGATGCATATTCCTTTCCACTTCTGGAGTGCAAAAATGGATTTTGTTGATATTGATTTCATTTGACTGGTATTAGCCCTATAGTGTATTATTATTCTAATTGCATTTAATTGTCCCCTGATGGACAAGTTTGTTTCTGGGAGTGGTTAGGGATTATGTTAAATGTCCTGTCACTATTGTGCTACTAGGTCTCATTTGGACTCCGGGAACCGGGGGAAGGGGATTTGAAGCTATATTGGCAGCACGGGTGCAAAGTAAAGACAACATCCCAAACAGCTGTAGAAACAGTAAATGGACACCAGCATGGATTTGGAGCAGTGGGCAGAGGGTTAAAGACACATTCGCATCCTGAAATACAATAAACAAACACACAACAAGCTTTATAACAGCCAATATGTCAGAAAATTGACTAACAGTTCCAATACCTGCTCCCTACAACAAAACAATAGTTATGTTAAGGCAAGTTGACATATCAGCAGTTGACTTGCATATGCAAAAAAAAAAATATATATATATCATAGAAGACAGTTTACACTAAAGCTCATTATAGCACCCCTTCAGGCAATACTGAGAATGCAACACAATTCACAACAAAATATCGACGATGCATAAATGTGTTATAGCTCGATGCAAATGTTCCAGTGCTAGTGCTATTTATTTATATACTATTATAGTGTTTATTATTATTTTGAATTCACTTTTATTTTTACATTTTAAGCTTTTATTTGAATTTTTTTAGTTTTTGTTTTGAATGTGCTTTTTATTAGTTTTTTAAGCGTCATTTTAAATTATTTTTTATGTCTTTTTAGCTTTAGCTTTATTTTAGTTAAATTTATTTTAGTTAGTTGCCAAGGCAAAATTTCTAATTTTCATGTTTCTTTTTTTTTCTAGTTTTTCATCTAATATAATTGTTTCATATTAATTACTGTTTAATGTTTTTTATGATTTAATTTTACATATGTATTAATTAATTAATTTCAATTTAAAAACGATTTAATAGTTTTAGTTTAACACTAACACTGACCTGTTTCCATTTCAGGCCTGTACATGAGGTATGTAAGAGTGCATACATCAAAAGGCGTTTTAATGGTTTTTGTTTGAGTGTATAAATGAATATTCATGGTCATCCACCCACCACCCCCCCCCCCCCCCACCCCCCCCCCCCCCCCACCCCACACCAAAAAAAAAAGGAAAAAAAAACCCCCCCCCCCCCCCCCCCCCCCCCCCCCCCCCCCCCCCACTGACCTGTTTCCATTTCAGGCCTGTACATGAGGTATGTAAGATTGGTTTCATGGGTATTAATGGTTAATTGGCATTGTTTAAATTTGATTCCCATCAAGCGTCATCCTGAGTCTGACGTCTATGACAGTAAAACTGACGAATAACATACAGAGAAATCAATGTGAAACACTGCACATAAAATAGGTCACGTAAATAACTTCCAAAGAAACATTCTGATTGTATGGCTTCAGAAGAGTTTTTTATTTTTAGTATTTGGTATTTGTAAAATTTAACATTTTGTTTTTGAGTTTTTTATTATTTTATAGATTTTAAAAGCTGGTTTTCACAGTGATGCAAGAGATATGTGTATGTAGAACTTTCCTCCTTTTATTTATTTTGTCCTAATAGTATTAAAATCTGCACAAAATGTATTCTGTACCCCAGTATCAGAATGTATTCTGTTCCCAAGTATCATTACCATTATGCATTTCAAACATACACAATTAAAAAAAAAAAAAAAAGGTATTTTGCATTATTCTTAATGATCATTTGCATTACATTTCCAGGACTAATACATAATTACAGGGGGGAAAAATACTGTAATACAAATAAACTCAGCACAACAAATAACATATGAATAATACAATATAGATTTTTTTTTTTTTGCATTTTTTATTTGTTTTTTTTTTTTTAATGTGATGTTGAAATGATATGGTATTGTATAATAAGTTAAAAAGAAAAACAAGTTTCAATTGTTAGTTTCAATTTATCTACATAAATATAGTACAATAAATAAAATGTGAATATTATAGTTAGTTTTTTTTTGCATGACAGATGTGCATAATTTTCATTAAAATAATGTCAACATGCATAAATACTTTCCTTTAATATGTTTAAAATGTTTTATCCATACACAAGATTCTACAAATTACTCCAAAAAAAAAATTAAATAAAAATACCTACATAAATGTAGAACAACAAATAAAATTAAAACAATATATTATAATATTATTTCTGCTGATGTCAAAAAATAACTTTCTCTCTTTTTTGAACATCTCAATTTATTTTTGAGTCATGGGAAAGTGCTATTCATAAGCCCTCCGGGCCTTTTCACTTTCCCAACAATTTGGTTCAGTTCTAAAATTTCTTTAAGCATTACGCTTGTATATTATGCGGGGAGATGAAAGAGCCGGTAATCTCTAGAAATCTATAAACAAGCAAAAAAGGTAGCTGAGAGTTTCTCAGGAAGCAGCTCCTGTGGCCTGCAGGCTAGGCTGCATAAACAATCAGCACATTTTCTTCCCACGTTCAACTATTCCCCAAAATCACAGGTTTTTCTCTACACCTCATGTGAAAGGACAGCCACTAAGGTGTAACCTGCATGTTTAGTCCAGTTGCTAGACTGCAAAGCTTTCACTGAGACATCAAACGGTAACAAATGGGCACTTGTGCCACATCAGAGAAGAAACGCAGGTGAGGAGGTCAACACTTCCCTAACATTTGTTCACTGTAGTCCTCTGGAGTAATTGTTTTTGTGTCTGTATGTTTCATGGGAAACTACACCTGGCCTCAGGCGGCTCTGTGTTTGTAAGGTGTAATGGTGGATGATTGTGTTTTTTTTGGTTGTTCTTTTGAGACAGATATTCTTGATGGTGGTGTTGTTGTCTACAGATGTGTGTCAGAGACTCGTTGGAGGGGCCATTTTAACCCACAGGTGCTGGCAGGCATGTCTGTCTGCAGCGCAGGGCAGCTTTACGTGAGGATGACTAAAGTCTGCACTGAGCTGGTATGTGTTTTATTATGCTTGTCTTATAATTTCACTCGAGGTGATGTCGTACCTCACAAGAGGCTAAGACATGAACAAACTCTAGGCTGGAAGAAAAGGAAATGCAGAAAGCTCTCACATCTCATATAAAAATAAATAAATAAAAACATTTTATCTAAAATCAAATGAGAAAAAGAAGAAATTATATTTTGCATACACATTTTTTTATTATAATAAATGTACCTGTTTTTAATAATAATAATGTTTAATTTGTGCCTTTCCAAAACTCACTTATGGAACACTTTACAGTTGTGATACAATAGACAAAAACATTATCAAAAAGTTATAAAAGAAATGTTTTTGCATAACATTTAAGCATATTTAACCTCCAAATTCTCATTCTCTTTTTGTAATTTGCATTATCCTTATGATTATGATTCGCATTACATTCCCATTAGTGTGATACATTATCATAGAAAAAATACAGTAATACAAACAAAATGATTTTTATTCTTCTACATAAACAAAGTACAACAAATAAAATGTAAAAATATATAATAGGATTTGTTATTTTTTGGCATTACAGGTGTGTATATTAATTATACATTAATTATGTTTAAAAGTTTCTTTTCACAAGGTTTATCCAAAAAAAGACACTACAGAAAAAATACTATAATAATAAAAAATAATCTCTGTTGATCTGCATGAATGCAGTACAACAAATAAAACTGTAATATATTATTATAGGATTTTTTTTTTTCATTACAAGTGTAATTGTCATTTTAAAATGTAAAAAAAATGTAAATGTTGTTAAAAAATATATTTTCATGAGATCTATCCATAAACATGATACTCACTGAATTACAGTTCAAAAATGCAGTGCTTATTAAGAAAAAAAAAGTTGCATTGATTTTATGTTCATTTTCCAGTTCTAATTCATGCATTAAAATAACTAAATTCATAAAATAATGTGAAAAAACATGTTTTTGTTCTATCTATTGTCTAAAATATTTGTATGTAATATTTGTAAAGACACATAATGGTACATTTTAAGCGCTACCGTAAGCATGGCCAGCATTTGGACAATTGCAGTAAAACTGAAAGTCAATACATCCAAACTCATATCACTTCTGTTCCCATAAGCATTATCTGTCTGCTGCAGTGAGTTATTGTTGCAGGGCTGTAACCTCTTCTCACAACACCTGTATGAGAAAAACATACCTCCAGGCCATAAACTATGCAAGTCCTGCATGGAGCCATATGTTATGACAGGCTTAGAGAGGGTTATTTTACTGTGAGACAATAAAAACAGCAGTTCCAGTCTGTCTCATGGATCTGAGCAGTCCAGCAAAGACAATAGTTGACCTCTAATCAAACCATGAACATGACATTTACCACAGTAACCTGAGTTTTGCGTTCTGCTTCTAACTTCATGATGTTCGGTTCGTGAACGAATCGTTCTTTTGAACCGGTTCTATTGAATCATCGAGTTCGCGGTAAACCTTGTGACAAGAATAGGAACAAAACATGCTTTCTTGTACAGTATGATACAGTTATGGACCATCTAAGCAACTAGCTTTAGTGATGCTCGGTTCGTGAACGAATCGTTCTTTTGAACCGGTTCTTTAAAGTGAACACTGGATGAACCAAATTGAATCAGTTCACGACTCGAGTCAGCATTGAACTAAATTAAATATTGGCAGACTGTCACTCCAACTCGAAATAAGCCAATAAGTTCATATCACAAATGCATTACCCATAACATATATTTATGATAATTTAGTAGTAAAATCTAACTTTCGGACGTTAATGAAAGTCACTTCCTTTCACCTATAGTTTGCTGATAAGTCATGTTGAAATGGTATTTTTTCCAGTCATTTTGGTGTTGTTTGTTATAGCCTGCACTGACACCAGCTGTTCACTATAGCACTAGCAGGAAAACTCACTATGACCCCTCAAACCCCTGTAATATTGCCTGATAAAATCTCAAAACAACGTGTTTTTGCAACATAACTTTATTATATCATAAAATAAAACATCAAAGCAGGAAAAATCATCATTCAATGTGACTTTTGACAACAGAGCAAACTGTGAACAGAGACAGAGAGACTCAGTGACAGCAGACACAAAGCACCTTTGAGACGTTGTGCATAAACACTTACATCAGACTTCAGGACTTAAGACACAAAACAATGCGTGAGAACATTATGAAACAGACAGCACACTGCATGAACTACACCAGACACATATTCTGTAAACGTCCACCCTTTAAAATAAAATAACAAAATAAAATAGTAAATTAAACAATACACAACTTTATCAAGTGCATTTCTAAATATACAATACATAAAAAGTTTTGTACATGATATGCATTATATAAAATAGCAAAATCATTGCTCTGATTCGTACTACTTTTTTCTTGGTGAGATTGTTCCTCTGGGGTTTTCAGAACGCATTTAATCTTAATGTTTCCTGGGATAATTATTATTGCACTTAATCCTCAATTACTTATACCTGATTACATAAATCAATTAAAATAATAAATGTATTCATATCATTTTGACATCATTTACTTCTAGAGAATTCTTGGCTGATTGCAGTGAATGGTCGCAATGCTAATTGTGTTCAGAATGGTTGCTAGGGTGTAACAAGGTGCTGTTATGGAGCTTAAACTTCTTTGTAGGAAACTGATTTAACTTGACAAAATAATAGTTACACTTTAACTTACACAGTTAACAGCACAAGTTTTGACAAACATTCTTGGGTTAGAACTTTTTTATTTGAGTTACACAAACTTTTTTATCTATATCTATTTTATATCTACAGAACTTTTTTTTCTCAAGTTATATTAAACTTTTCATCTAATTACCTGATTTTTTTTTTTTTTGCTCTTTTTTTTAAGTGTGTAAGAAGTGTGTAATTTATGAACTACAAAAATAATGACGATTCAGTATTTTAGCATTAAAAATGGTTGCTAGGGTGTTGCTAAGCTGTTCTGGGGTGCGTTTCCCAAAACCATAGTTGCTATCCTGGGAAATTGCATTGCAACCAACAAAGTTGCTAACTTAGTTAGCAACTATGGTTTTGGGAAACGCACCCCTGGCTGGTTGCAAGGGTATTTCTAGGCATTATTACTAAAACTAACCTTCTTTCTAAGAAACTATTATCACTTAACAACACATAATTATTTTATTTTAATGATAATTTTTGACAAATATTCTCGGGTTAGAAATTTTTCCATTGAGCTATATATATATATATATATATATATATATATATATATATATATATATATATATATATATATATATATATATATTAAATGAAGTCTATATATTAACACTTTATTCTCATACTTCCCTGATTTTTTATAGCTTTTTTTTTTTTTTTTTTTGAAGTGTGAAGTGAAGTGTGTGATTTCTTCTGCACCAAATGGAGTTGCAAAAATATAGATTATTCAGTATTTTATCACTAAAAATTACACACATCACCTTTACTGAACAGACGTTTCCCGTCACCAGCAGTTTCCACATTAATGCAAACCAGTTCAAGCCCAGAGAGGCCACAGTGTGGGTCACGGTCGATGCTTTTAAAGGGGTTTGGTGAAATGCGATCACCGTACATCTGTGTGATAAGGCTCATATGAAGCACTGTGGCCCCTGTGGTCTGAACTGTGATAACCGGCTCTCTCTGTTGGCTAGTTACTCTTGGCCATGCTTTTGGTCTTCAGCTCAGCCAGTTTGCTGGTGACAAAGTTCCACTTGAAGGCCGGTGTGTCTTCACTCTCTTCTCCGAGCGTGGCGTATTTAGAGAAGCTGTTTCCCGTACCGCTGTCGCCCGCCTCGGCCTCCTGCCCGATCTGGTTTTCTCCGTCTTCTGCTCTCGCCCCACTCTCGCTTCCTACCTCTTCATTGCCGTCACCTCCTGCCTCCGCAGCCTCCGCTTGCCTCATCGCAGCAGCTTGGTGCCACTTAGTCGCAAAGTTATCCCAGAATCCAGTGCTGCGCTTGTTGGGTCGAGGAGGCTCTTCTGGCTTCACTGCCAGTGGACTGGAAAGACAATAAAGGCAACTTGGGATTACATTTATTTTGACCTACTAAATGTTTTTGCAAGAAACATGTTCAAGTAAATATATACATACAGTAAAGACATTTACAATTCTGATTCAAATAAATGCTGTCCTTATGATTGTTTTATTAATCAAATAATTTGTTTTTGCAAGAAATATATTCAGTACTGTTCGAAAAATTGGGGTTAGTAATATATTTTTTAAGAAAATAATACTTTTATTCAGCAAGGATGCATTTCATTGATCAAAGTGAGAGTAAAGACATTTATAATGTTACACAAGATTTCGATTTCAAATAAAGGCTGTTCTTTTTATTCATCAAAGAATCCTGAAAAAATCTAATATATCACAGATTCCAAAAAAAAAAAAAAAAAAAAAAAAAAATTCCGCAGTGCAGCTGTTTTCAACATTGATAATAATCAGAAATATTTCTTGAGCAGCAAATCAGCATATTAGAATGATTTCTGAAGATCATGTGACACTGAAGACTGGAGTAATGATGCTGAAAATACAGCTGCACATCACAGAAATAAATTACATTTTATAATTTATTCAAAGAGAAAACAGATATTTCAAATTGTAATGATATTTAGCAATATTTGCTGTATTTTTAATTAAATATACTGTATGCAGGAGAGACTTCTTTCAAAAACAAACAAACAAAAAAGTATCTTACAGACCCCGAACATTAGAACAATAATTAAAATCTTAAAAATATAAGTAAATGACGGATCATTTTCAGCTCCTAACAGTGTGAAATGGTGCTTATATATTTTCTGAGTTGTAATGTAGAACAATCGGTGACTAAAACATTTGGTCAACATGCTTTCCCAATAGAAAAATGAACTAAATGCATCAGAAGACTCACTGATCTGCTGCCGGCTGATTGTCTGCCTCCAGAAGCTGGTGTTCGTCATCCTTGGTGAATAGAGACGAAACACTTTTCCAACCTTTAGCTCCGGCTCCCTGCATCTGAGCAATGAACATCAGTATGTCTAAATGTTAAACTGACATGAAATTTCAAGCAGTTTCAGAAGTGACATATTATAACTGATCCAAAAAAACTGTATGACAACTTTTTTGTTAAACATTTGTGGATATATTACAAGCACACTTTTACAGTTTGCAGTAGTTCTTTTTTTTTTCTTTTCAAAGCTATCAGAATCTACATTTCATTTAATGAAATAATTATTAAGAATATTTATTTTCCAGGTTTACTCTCTTGGCCAGCTGTGTCATTGCATTGGGTCCTTCGTCAGGCTGGATAGGCGTAATATCTTCAGCAGCATCAGTGACCTTCACAGACAAGCATTCATCAAAGAGAAAGTTATAATGAGAAGTGAGAGGTAAAAATAAATAGTAGATAAAGTGAGTTACAGAAGGAGAAATTATATTACAATATTTGTACACTGAAAAATACAAAAGAAAAAAAGTTTTACCACCACTAAATCTAAAACACATTGATTTGTAAAAAAAAAAAAAATACAAAAAAAAAAAACAGTTTATGTTAAATCAGGTTAACAAAATAGCTCTTTAATGTAATAAATGCAAGTTTTTAGCTCTTTTTCCAGATAAAACTAGCTTACATAGAATACGTACATGAATAGGATGAAAATTAATATTTTGTCTCCCTCATGTGGTTTGTAGCGAAACTACATCAAGGTAATTTTAACGCGAGTGTGAATGGTGTGAAACAGTTTTCAGACAAATACGTCAGAGCAGCACCACAGGCCTACCCTTAAGAAAAAGAAGTTTATTCAAGTTTGCTATTAGTATACTTCTTTTAAACTAAAAATAGGAAAGTATGCTTTAAGTTTACTTTTTATTTACTTCTCAGATATGGGCTTTATGTACTTCTCAGAAATATACTTAAAATGACATTGAAGTATACTTGACTTATACTTACAAAAAGTCTAAATATACTTGAACTTTACTTAAGTATACTTAATAAAATAAACTTGAAGTATACTACTTTTTGGTAAGGGTATTTAACTTCTGATAGGAATGAAAATGAAGCTGTGAAGTACTGAAGTATTGTAGGCCTACTGACTCTTCAGCTGATGAAACGTCTTTCTGGATAAAACTGTAACTAGACAAGAACTCTACAAAACAACTTTGAAGTGCCATTGTAAAGACTACGGGTGTTTACCTGTCACTGCTTTCAACTAAAAACAGAAAACGTGCATTTTGGACTTTAATTTATAGGACAACTGCATTTGGGGGCCTGCAAGTGCAAGTTTTTTTTTTTTTTAACCTGACTAAGTTCTATTGCCTGTCTAAAACCATCAAACTAGTTACCACTGTAAACCTGTCTGGTGGCCAGATTAAGACAAGCAAACCAATTTAGGCTGGTTCAAAATAATAAACATGTAAATACAAAAATTAATGGCATATAATTTGAAATGGTAAAAACCACATTTAGAGCTATTCCAATCTTGTATTTACTATGCATAAATTGAGTCATGACTGAAAGAAAGGGGGGAAACGTGCATGAAGTGTTTATCTAGCAGGCTGTGGAAACTGTGCAAGTTCACTGGTAAGCGAGAGGTCACATAGAATCTGCCAACAAGCCCAACACACCCAAGTGTATGCTATCCGTCTCAAATCATTCGCTGGAATGCCATCCTATTCCTATCACCCCTGTAGATCCAGTTACAGGCCTTTGAAAGTGGGTCAAGGTTTCCCTTGATCGGATACATGAAAGAATATTTAAAACACTTGAATGCATCCTGACACTCAAAATTGCATTCATTAGGTTTTTAAAAACACATACTCTAGCCAATTAACACTTGAACAGGAACAAAAGAAAAAGTGTCCCTTTAAAGGTTCAGATGAGAATCCTACTGTTACACTTAGCACTCAATGCACTTAAAATCTGATATTATTTCTAAGGGTACACATTATTTCTAAGGGTTTCCAAAATGTTGTTTTTGCAGTGATGACCTAAAAGAACCATTTTGAAGAACATTTTAAAAATCTAAATGTAACAAACCTTTTCTGCATTTGAAAGGTTCCATGGATGTTCAAGGTTCTTCATAGAACCATTGTTGCCAATAAAGAACCTTCATTTTTTTTTAGAGTGTAAAGTTAGGAGAAACTATTAAATACTGATAGCATGCATGCATATTCAGGTGATCAGAGGCCAGATACTAGACTGATATACTGGTCAGGCAGAATAAATTATATTATGCATATTAATTAAAACTGTATTATGTAATAGCGCCATTTTATTCACCACTTTCTATATATTGGGGTCATCATTTGTCATTGAAAAATTCATTTTGGTCTGTGTAAGTGTTTGCCATTGTATAATAGTTGAAGTGTTGTACTTTCTTCATTTAAATGATTGGAGTACTTAAAAGGTTGCTCTCTCATTCTTGGCCGAAGAAACACACTCAAATATAGGCCTAAATTTAACATTTATGCATGTGAAAATTTCCATCTATTAATAAACTGCATGTGTTTAAATGCACAATAAACAGGTTTATATATTTATCATCAATAAATCCAGTTAGTTTCAATCTCATACATTAAGTAACTCACCTTAACGAACTATATATTGTGTGTTCCACAACTATTTTAACAATATTCATACTTTTAAACTTTTTTTCCACTTTTTTTTAATTTAATTTTCATTTATGAATCTTTTTTACTTTTCTACTTAACAGATTTATGCAGATTTTTTTTTTAAATGACTATTTAATTAAAACCAAGTGGATGCAAATAGTTAATGCTGAGATTTTTTGAGAGATCTTACCTGTTTCTGTCAAATATGCATTAGTTTATTAGTTTCTGTTAAAACTCTGTAATTCAAATTGATGGAAATGTTGTATGCAAACAAATCAAATAAGTCTTAAATTGATATATGTTTTTCAAATGCATGTTCACTCTTATCAGCCCATGTAGACTGTTTAGTGTTGTTCTCAGGTTCAGTGTATTTACCTCTTCCACCGTGTCTTCCTCCATCTCCGGGTTGAGGGTCTTCATGACCTTACTCTTATAGACTTTCCACAGGGGATTCATGACGTACGCCTTCAAAAGATCCTCAGATGTGTGCAAAATTCATAAAAGAGTCCAAGGTATCTCTACGCCACCATCAACAAACTCCCAGCCTTAGTTTAGATCTCAGCCTTTAACAATACTCCTGTTCCATCAGTAAGAGACAGTCAGTTTTCAGTGCAAAATGAAAACCAGCTTCTCCTCATTGTCTTTATGCGACACTTTATATGAAAAGAAAAACTTGGGCAGCTGGTCGAGTCCTTGAATTCAGTGTGAAGTAGATGAAAGAGGCAGTTTCGGCAGTGAAACACACACACACACACACTGTGACACGGATCAAAAGCCCAGCATCGGTTACCTGGAAACAGGTGTTGGTTTCCTACTGAATATTTCAAGCAGCTCCGCTAATAGTTGAGCTTCATTGTTGGCTGCTTTAAGAAGAGCAGGCCGTGTAACATTAACCCCACAGAATCAACATACAGAAGCCATGTTTCAATGGCCAATAAGGTCAGATCTTCACAGTGACAATGTGCTATTTATGATATTATTATTTAAAGTATTCAATAATTGTTTTCTGAAAACACCAAAACAGGTGTGCGGTTTTGAATGTACCTGTTTTGTTAATGCATTTTTTTAATGGCATTTTAAATTATACATTTCTTTCATTAATAATTATTTCTTTCATTAAAAAATTAAATATTAATAAATCCCATGATAGTATATAAATAATACTAAAATAACTGATTGTCAATGGTAATCCCTTTAAAAATGTTTATTACTGTAATACATTTTCTTTATTTTAATCATCATAAATTAGAGGCAGAATAAGAAATGATATTAAAATATTAAACAATTTAAATAAAATACCTATTTTATTTAAATTAAATAAATATCTTTTTTTGTTTGTTTTTTGTTTTTTACTTCACAGTAAAGAGAATTATGTCTTTGTGACATTATTTTAATGCAAAAAAAAAAAAAAAAATCCTGATGGTCCTACAAATCCATTTTACAATTGTGACCCTGGAGCACTAAAGCAGTCTTAAGTCACTGGAGTATATTTTTAACAATAGCCAAAAAAATAAAAATAAAAAATAAATAAAAATAAAAACCTTGTATGGGTCAAAATTATCGATTTCTCTTTTATGCCAAAAATCATTAGGATATTAAGTAAAGATCATGTTCCATGAAGATATTTTGTAAATTTCCTACTGTAAATATATCAAAACTTAATTTTTGATTAGATTAGTATGCATTGTTAAGAATTCATTTGGACACTTTAAAGGCGATTTTCTAAGTATTTAGATTTTTTTGCACCCTCAGATTCCAGATTTTCAAATCGTTTTATCTCGGCCAAATATTGTCCTAATAAACCATACATCAATGGAAAGCTTATTTAATCATCTTTCATATGATCTATCTATCTATCTATCTATCTATCTATCTATCTATCTATCTATCTATCTATCTATCTATCTATCTATCTATCTATCTATCTATCTATCTATCTATCTATCGTTATAATAAAAAACAACTGGCCACAGATCAGTACACAAACATTTGAGAAAGTCTAAAATTATTACAGCAATAGTAATAATTATATTCTATGAATAGTACTTTTATTCTTTGTGTTTATTTTTTTTTTTTTAGAAAAGCCTTTTTAGGGACCTGAGATGCAAATTAGCTTATACTCTCTATGTGCAACACATATTTTCCAGTTTTGAGTGGGATAATGTTTTTTTGTACTGTCCCTATACAAATAAAGTTCTAAAAAAAAAACAAAAAAAAAAAAAAAACATAGCAGCAGTGATGGCAACGAGCAGTGTTTAAAGCTGACTGTCCACCTGTGTGTTTTCACTAACCTGTGCTTTCATAATACAGGCCTGTGCATGTCAGTCACAGAATAATTGAATGATAATGTTTGTTGTGTAATTTCACCTGACACATTAGTTTCCTGTAGATTGTTTCTTTTTGTTAACCTGATCTGAAGTTGCCAGGGCAATATATGGAGACAGACATTATTAAAAATGTATGAGGTGTCACGTATACCTTTGGAACATTTGTGGTGGTTGCTGGTATCTATATACTGGAGGATGATTTAGAGCTTTTTAGTTTACTATTTATAGAGTTTACTATTTAGTTTACAATTTATGAAGTTAGGCCTATATCTGAACCTGCAGCTCGAGTCTCAAACCACTTCACTGCCATAATGTGACTTCGTCATTTTCTTTAAATGCAAGCCAGATTGTTTAAGGTTTGAAACCAGTAGGTTTAACTTTTAGGCAGCATGAGTTAAAAACATTGAATTTTAGAAAGACACACCTGGAAGATCTCTCAGCGCTCTTGATGTGCTGCATTGAGTTTCACTGGTTTCGATTATTCAGAGGGCACAGCTATTCATGCCTGGGAACCAAATCCTCCTCCTGGCCCAACCAGATCAACCAATCAGAACAACAGCCCAGAAATGACTACAAGCTATGGTGAACATGTGATAATCAAATGATCGGCATGCCAACTTACATTTGCTTGTTGTTACAAACCAGTTTGTTTGATTTATTTAAATTAATAGTTCAAAAAATGATGATTTTTTTATTAAGTAGTAGTCGTCATGAGGTCATAGATGTTGTTGATTTTTTTTTTTCTTCAGATGATTTGTTGACCAATAAATCCTCTGCAGTGAATGGGTGCCGTCAGCATGCGAGTCCAAACAACTGATAAAATCTTCAGAAGTAATCCACATGACTCCAGCCCGTCAGTTAACATCTTGTGAAATGAAAAGCTGCATGTTTCTACAAACAAATGCATAATTCAAACTGGTGCTTCTGGCTAAAATATGAGTCCCTAATCCATAATAACGCTTCCTCCAGTGAAAAAGTGGTTTTGTATGAATAAGGAGAGAAATATATACAGATCAAGCACCATTAACAAGCCAAAACAGCTCTAAACAAATATGTGTGTGGATTTTGATGTGAAAGACAACAGGAGATGGACTTTTTCACTGGAGGAACTGTTGTTATGGATTATGGACTTGTATTTTAGCAGAAAGCAACAGTTTGAAGTTAAATATGCTTTAATGATGGATTTGTTTCTTACAACACGCAGCTTTATGCTTCAGAAGATGTTAATTTTGCATATTTCTTTCTTGATTCAGATGAGATGACTTTTTCACTTGAAGAAGCATTATTATGGATTATGGACTTGTATTTTAACCTGAAACAATGTTCGCTGATGGACTGCAGTGGTGTGGATTACTTGTGGATTATTGTGATGTTTTTATCAGCTGTTTGGACTCTCATTCTGACGGCACCCATTCACTGCAGAGCATCCATTGTTGAGCAAGTGATGCAATGCTAAATTTCTACAAATCTAGTCAGATGAAGAAACAAACTCATCTACATCTTGGATGGCCTGAGGATAAATACATTTTCAGCAAATTCTAATTTTTGGGTGAACTATTCCTTTAAATTAATTATTCACCCAAACATTACAAATATGTCTTTTAAATTGTGTATGGGTTATGTGTGGGTATTGTACAGTACAGTTGTGAAAAATCCTCTAACATACAATGAAGTCATTTTGTAAATTTCCCAACTGGGGTGTTTGGAAACTAATGTCATTGCCCTACAGTTTACAGGTGGGGCCCTAGAAACATGGCATGAGTTTACAAAAACATCTTACTGACAGGACTGAGCATGACTTATGATCAGAAACAACATGATCTGACAGCCCTGACATCATATTATGCCCGTTTATGTCATCCACTAAAACTTTCCAATCTCTTATGGGTTCGCAAGGTGCTAAAGAGAGCAACATGACTGAAGAAGGACAAAACCTAAAACCTTATCAAAGAATGTTTTGTAATGTCAAAATTTCAACTATTTGACTTCAAATCAAAGCTACTGGCACAAATCCTGTAAAGCGTGGTGATGACAACATCGTGTTTGCAAACCTAAATGTGAACTTATAGTATCACCCACAATGACTCAACTGTTCAGTTGGTTTCATTTGATTCATTTTACCTTTATTTAAACAAGTAACTTCAGAACATGACTCTTATTTACAATGACACCCTGGCTGAGAATGCCATGGGAAAAGCCCTTTTAACTTGAGAAATTAATATTCATGAATAAAACAATGCTTTAGTGGAAAAAAGCAATGCTAGATTGAAATGATAAACCTTCAATATTTAATTACAATTTCTGTTCTGTACTTTTTTGTGTGTAATGAGCAGTTGCCTGGCTAATCTTCATATTATTTCAAGTTATTTATATTTTCTCACCTTTATGAGTAAAATAAAAGGACTACTCACATTTTATCTGACTTAAAAATAAATCTAAATCAATAATGAGAGTCGGATCACAGAAATCACACTTGCGATAGCATTCCTTATGATTTACATTGCTGTGCCAAATACGCATTATTTAATTTTTTATTACATTTTTTCTTTCCTGTCTGTGACCCATCAGATAAATAAGAAAATATAAATATATAGAAAAAAGAATTCAAAATATTAATAAATCCTATAATAGTATATAAATAATACTAAATAAACTCTGATTCTCAATGGTAATCCTTTTTAGACTTTTTTATTACTATAATAGAATTGTTTTTTTAATGACCATAAATTAAAAGTAGTACAACTGATATCATGTTATGTAAACATTAAACAATTTAAATAAAACATCATAAATATCTTTGTTTTTTCACTTAACAGTAAATAGAATTTGAGGTAAATTATGTCTTTGAGACATTACTCTAAAGTAAAAAAAATCCTAATGGTAATAAAATATGTATTTCCTTTATGATTTCCTTTACTGTATCTTTCCTAGAATTATGATACATATTTAGAATCATATCCCACAGATAAACCGTTTTAAATATTGTTTAGAAAAATAACAATTTTTAAACAGACTACTTGCTGTGTGTGTGGTGATTATGATTATGATTATTTTTTTTTTATTTATTTTTTTATGGGGATTTTAAAAGTCACAGTGACATACTTCCAATTCTCATCAGCTCATTATTGTACACAATTATGATTACATAATTTTCTTCCTTGCATTCAGGATTGTTTTTTCAGCTTTGCACTTCTATTTCCCAAGGTTGATTTTTATTTAAAACAATTCATACTTTTTTATTCGAAGGTCACATTACTGTCCTGAGAACATTTTTCCCTGCCTTTCATATTAGTTTTTGTTTGTTCGTTTGTTTTACTAATTTTAAAATGCCATTAATCTGTAGATTTTATGGTTTTATTCTCATCCTAAACCTAGACTTGCTAGACCAAATAATCTATAACCTTACAAAAAGAGGCAAACTCATTTTCGAAAATTTGTCAGATTTTACACAAATTATGACTGTCTTGCAATCATTTACACCAATATTTTGCCCCAATAATGTTTTTGTTTGTTTGCTTCAATCATCGGGGCAGAGCTTTAGATGTGATCAAGGAATATTTAATTGTGCATCATTTCTTATCATTATACCAAAAGTGTGAAAATAGCCTGTGGGTTTTTTTTTTTTGTTTTTTTGTTATCAATGCGAAAAAAGAACCAGTCAGATAAAATGAACACAACACTGGCTGTGAGGTTGAGCAAAAGGCAATTTTTTAATGACAGCTCTGTAGAGTAAAGCATAATACATCACACAAATTGTTGGTTTTGTCAGTGTCAGATGTGTATAAATTTACAAGTAACAGAAACAAGAATTTAATTACAGGGTTTTTATTTTCAGTCTTCCAAGAGGGCTGGGTTTAGATTAAAGCCTGGGCAGGTTTATAGCATGAGGCATCGTTTAGTTGAAAGACGCCCATAACAGACAATTCATTCACCTCAGACAGGAGGGAAAACTGCTAATTATTCTAGTTACAGCTTTTGTTAAACGCTGTTTGTTAGAGGTACTTTTATGTCTGTCATTTAAATAGAACCACCAGATTTTAGATATTTGTGTGCAACGATGAAGAAGATAATACTGTTATTTAAACTATTGCTATTTCTCACTCAGCTTGTGAAAATGGAACCTTTGTCTTCGGCAAACACACAGTTTTCTCTAAACCTGTTCAAGAAGATCAGCGGAGGAAACGCATCAGGAAATGTGTTCTACTCTCCGATCAGCATCTCCTCGGCTCTGGCCATGGTGTCGCTCGGAGCAAAAGGAAACACAGCGACGCAGATGTTTAAGGTGATCTCACATTTATGCTTTTTAAAGGCCAGTTGTTTTACCTTTAATCTACATGACAGAAGTGACATTTTTTGTTCCAATTCTGCATTCATCCAAATGGAATTCAGGAATTTAAATTAAAAGGAATTCTCAATTCCATGGAATGCTGCCACATTACTGCTCTCAGAAGTGAGTAATGTGGGATGTTTCCTGGGATAATGAGCTTTGTGCTTGTACAGACAAGACTATTGTGGTCTAATGTTGCAGTTTCACTTAAAGTGCAGGACACAGAAAAAGATGGTTACTCTTGGGTTTCAGAAATGCTCAGTCTGTGTCTTTTCAGCTGAATAAATAACAGTATAGTGCTAATGTGTGTGGAGTAAATCAGTATGGTGTATGATGCACTATTTTAAGCAATGCATTCATAATAGATGTTGAATTTATCAGAATAGTGAGGTTGACTTTATTAATTTTATAAAAAAAAAAAAATCTGTGTAGGTTTTGGGCTTTACCAATACTGCAAAGCCTGATGCTGCGACTCCAGTTCCTCATCAACAAGCTCAGAAGCCCCAGATTGCCTGCGGTGTCAAGGGTCAACATGAACCATCAATGACGCAACAAACCCAGAAGTCTGAGCTACCTCCCCAACTCAAGGTTTAATATGAGTATTTTCAACACTAACAAACAATAATCTCATGACTCATGATTTAATGACAGCTGTATTTGCCAAATTGGTGCATGTAGATTTTAGGCTCATCTATTTAAATTTGATATTACTGATGCAAACAGAAATCTCCTGCTCAGTCAACACCTGGACAAAAGACTGAGGACCAAATTCATTCCAGCTTCAACAAGCTCATGAGTGAACTGAAGAAACCTGGTGCCCCGTATATGTTGAGTCTTGCCAACCGTCTCTACGGAGAGCAATCCTACCAGTTTGTTGAGGTAAGACTCAAAGCATGTAATTCAATGTCCTGGAAATGTTCCCAACATTAATTCCATTTGCACGCCAATCGATTTGCTATGTTACAGAAATTCCTTAATGATGCAAAAAGATACTATGAAGCCGGACTGGAGGAGGTGGACTTCAAGAAGAAATCAGACGCTGCACGTGTCGACATCAACAAATGGGTGGAGAAAAACACTCAAGGTGAAGACCAGCAATTATAATTTTAGTCTTAGCTATTTCATGTTTTTGGCAGCACTATAGATACAGCAGAAATGGCAATGTTTGGCTACATGGGCTCTTGAATTGAGCTATATAGTTATTTAAAAAAGATTAAAAGATCAAACCAACCAGGCCAGTTCAAACCAATGCTCAAAGTTGACAATGCACAATTGTATTTCAGGAAAGATCAAGGACTTGCTCTCACAGGGAGCAATCGATGCGATGACGAGACTGGTCTTGGTGAACGCCATCTACTTCAAGGGGAACTGGGTGAAGAAATTCCCAAAAGATGCCACCAGAGATGGACAGTTCAAGCTGAACAAGGTGAGATTTCGTGTTCTTATTTTCTTTTTGAAATACAGTAGTTTAAGTTGCTCGTGCAGTAACAGTCATGAAATATAAGGAGTTGTGATGTGTTTCCATTAATGCTTGGCAGACTCAAACTAAACCAGTGAAGATGATGCAACAGAAGGCGCAGTTTCCTCTGGCCTTAATCCCAGAGATGGACAGTCAGGTTCTGGAGCTGCCGTATGTTGGGAAGAATCTGAGTATGTTGATCATCCTTCCTAGTGAGATTCAAGATGAAACCACAGGCCTTCAGCAGGTGAGACAGCACAGATTATACTCCTAAAAATTAAGGTTCCAAAAGGGGGTTTTCGCTGCGAAGTCATAAAAAAACCAGCTTGGGTTCCCTAAATAACATTTCAGGGAACAACGTTTTAATAATCTAAAGAACCTTTTGTGGAATGAAATGGTTCCATGGATGTTAAAGGTTCTTCACCGAACCATCAATGCAAATAACCAGAGTGAATGTGGTTTGTTGTTTCATTATATGTGAACAGCAAATACATGTGCAGAGTTCTTAGTACTCATGTGGTTTTAAAAAATATTCATACCATTTGTATGTCTTATCCAGCTTGAAAAGGCAGTGACCTATGAGAAGCTGATGGAGTGGACCAAACCCAGCAAGATGCGTCAACAAGAAGTTGAAGTATTTCTGCCCAGATTCAAGATGGAGGAAACCTATGACATGAAGAGTCTTCTGATCAGCATGGGAATGGAGGATGTGTTTGATGGGCAGAAGGTGAATCTTTCAGGCATGTCGCCCAGCAATGATCTGGTGCTGACGAAGGTGATTCATAAAGCCTTTGTTGAAGTAAACGAGGAAGGAACCGAAGCGGCTGCGGCCACCGGCGTCGTCGTCGCCAATCGTTCATTTGCACAGATGTTTATTGCAGACCATCCCTTCCTTTTCTTCATCCGTCATAATCCCTCCAATAGCATTCTGTTTTATGGACGCTTCTGTTCTCCTTGACGATGGTAATGATGCAGTGATAATTCTAATTGTATGTGTTCCTCTGATAAATAAAGTCTTTTAAATAATTGAAAACAATTTATTAATAATGTCTGTATGCATTTACTTTCACAGCACTAACTCTTGTGTTCTGACACAAAACAGGCAACAGAATTTAAAACAAATAGATAGATAGATAGTCTTTAAAAATTTTATTGGCTAGATATTTTTCTTTACAACTGAAATTATAAACTAAGATTCTTATTTGCAACAATACATTAGCTAAAATTGGTGTTTAAATGTTGGAATAAAAATTATGAATATTCATTTCTCCAACATGACAGGCTTTTACACTGTTTTCATTCATACATTGAACAAAATTATAAACGCAACATTTTTGTTTTTGCCCCCATTTTTCATGAGCTGAACTCAAAGATCTGAGATTTTTGTATGTACACAAAAGGCCTATTTCTCTTAAAAATTGTTCACAAATCTGTCTAAATCTGTGTTAGTGAGCACTTCTCCTTTGCCGAGATAATCCATCCAACTCACAGGTGTGGCCTATCAAGATGCTGATTAGACAGCATGATTATTGCACATGTGTGCCTTAGGCTGGCCACAATAAAAGGCCACTCTAAAATGTGCAGTTTTACTGTATTTTAACCAGTCAGTATCTGGTGTGACCACCATTTGCCTCACGCATTGCAACACATCTCCTTCGCATAGAGTTGATCAGGTTGTTGATTGTGGCCTGTGGGATGTTGGTCCACGCCTCTTCACTGTCTGTGCGAAGTTGCTGGATATTGCCAGGAACTGGAACACGCTGTCGTATACGCCGATCCAGAGCATCCCAAACATGCTCAATGGGTGACATGTCCTGTGAGTATGCTGGCCATGCAAGAACTGGGATGTTTTCAGCTTCCAGGAATTGTGTACAGATCCTTGCAACATGGGGCCGTGCATTATCATGCTGCAACATGAGGTGATGGAGATGGAGGTGATGAGGTGTTTAGAACATGCAACCACAATAAAGGGAAAAACTTGTGACTTGACAGTTGTCCACAAGACGATCATCGACACCCTCCACAAGGAGGGTAAGTCACAGAAGGTCATTGCTGAAAGGGCTGGCTGTTCACAGAGTGCTGATTCGAAATATATTCATAGGAAGTTGACAGGAAGGAAAAAGTGTGGTAGGAAAAGGTGCACAAGCAAAAGGAATGACCACAGCCTTTAGAAGACTGTCAGGAAAAGCTGATTCAAGAACTTGGGAGAGCTTTACAAGGAGTGGACTGAAGCCAGAGTCAGCGCATCAAGAGTCACCATGCTCAGATGTCTTCAGGAAATGGGCTACAGCTGTCACATTCCTAGAACCAAGCCACTCCTGAACCAGAAAAAAAAACGTAAAAAGCATCTCACCTGGGGTAAAGAGAAAAAGAACTGGACTGTTGCTCAGTGGTTCACAGTACTCTTTTCAGATGAAAATAAATTTTGCATTTCATTTGGAAATCAAGGTCTGGAGTCTGGAGGAAGACTGGAGAGGCACAGAATCCAAGCTGTTTGAAGTCCAGTGTGAAGTTTCCGAAGTCAGAGATGATTCAGGGTGCCATGAAATCTGCTGGTGTTGGTTCATTGTGTTTTATCAAGTCCAAAGTCCATGCAGCCATCTAGCAGGAGATTTTGAAGCACTTTAAGCTTCCATCTGCTGACAATCTTTATGGAGATGCTGATTTCATTTTGCAGCAGGACTTTAGCACCTACCCACAGTGCCAAAACCACTTCCAAGTGGTTTGATGACCATATTACTGTGCTTGATTGGCCAGCCAACTCACCTGACCCGAACCTCACAGAGAATCTATGGGGTATCTATGGGGAATCATATTGTGAAGAGGAAGATAAGTAACATCTGAGAAACAATACAGAGGAGCTGAAGGCCGCTATCAAAGCAACCTGGGCTTCAGTAACGCCTCAGCAGTGCCACAGACTGATCGCCTTCATGCCACGCCACACTGAAGCAGTTAATTCCTGCAAAAGGAGCCCCAACCAAGTATTGAGCTCATAATTAAACCTACTTTGGAGATCTGGGACATTTCTGTTTTGTAAATCTTTTGTGATTGATCTTTGAGAAAATATTCTAATTTTTTGAGATACTGAATTTTTAATTTCCTAAGCTGTAAGTCGTAACCACCAGAATTAAAACAAAAAACTCTTGAAATATTTATGTTTTTGTGCAATGAATCTAGAATCATTGAAAGTTGAATCATCAAGAAAGTTTGCTTTTTTGAATTAAATTACAAAAAATAAAGAACTTTTTCATGATATTCAAATTGTTTGAGATGTACCTGTATATGAACATGATAATGTAAATGACCCTTTCAAAAGTAAGCGAAGCCAAACAGCCTGTTAATACATACACACACACACACACATACACACACACACGCACACGTGTTTATTTTATAAATCCAGTGAGCCACAATAAATGCAATTTCAGATATTTCTAAAGTGTTTCTTTATAATGAACATCACTTTCTCAATACTTTAACTGCTCTATAACGCAGTGAAGGAGCTCCTGTATCTAGTGAACAATCGATTCTCGAGCCATCGATATCAACCTATTCAGCACCACCGCCATGGACAGCACCTGCTAACGTCGCACGTAAATAGCAGTCGTTTAAATAACATCAATAAATTATGTTATTGTGCGGGATACCATCTAAACTGCATATAAAGTACATCTAACAAACAGAACTCAGCAAAAGCATCACCTGGAAAAATCAGCAGAAATGGTGAAGTTTCCCAGCGTGACTGAGGCAAATTAATCAATCGTTAAGGGTGTTGTGACGAGTCTGCTTCCTCCCCCTAATTATCAGCATCAGGCACGTGCAGAGGGGGCGCGGTGGGTGCTTGAGCACATGCCCTTTTTCCCCTTGATGCCCAAAGTGCCCTTTTGTCAAGGCATTTTTTGTTACTGTTGTAATTAAACGCCCTTTTGTGAAGGCCTGCCCAATCTAACTATTAGTAAAATGAATGATTAATAATTTAGCGGTAAATAAAATGATCCACATGATGACCTTTCACCTGACGATCTCATCCGGGACAGTCGCTCACGTTCAGACACCTTTAGTAATTTAGCGCACTACCAGGATGCCTTCAATAACGTCCGCGGCTGCCGGTAAATGGAGTTCTCAGCGGAGCGGTGTGCTTGTAGGTTCGGATAATTCCTTTATTCGTTTTTATTTTCAAAACGGAAAAACGAATAAACCGTTCGTTTTGTACATATTCCACCATATTCGTGCATATAAAAAACTAATCTGAGACATATTTGGTTTGTTTCCCTCAATATTTCTTTAAATGAATCAAATAAATATACAATAAAACCAAAATGAAAAATAAAGTCTTTTTATGAACAAAGTCCGTTTTAGTCCACCGGAAGTT
The DNA here is from genome assembly GCF_018340385.1 of Cyprinus carpio. NCBI lineage: Eukaryota > Metazoa > Chordata > Actinopteri > Cypriniformes > Cyprinidae > Cyprinus > Cyprinus carpio. The sequence continues at coordinate 27,082,686 of NC_056612.1, read as the reverse complement.
CAGCTGCAGCCTCTGGCAGCCAGTGGTGGTATAGCACATTAAGGCCATTTTAAGCACAAGATTATTGAGACAGATTAGTCTCAAATATAATTCACGCAAAAAACACGATTCACACATGCGTAGACAATTTCACATGCATGAAACCTAATTCACGTACACACAAAAAAAATTCACGTGCGTGAAAAAAATATATGTGATATCAGCTAAATTGGGCCACTTTTTGGTAAATCGTTTGGGACAATAATACAATACCATATATGCCTATTCCATGTGTATTTATGATTAATAATGACTGTTTTTGATAATTTTGTGTTGAAATTATGTAATAAAATATAATTATTTAGGCCCTACAGTTCTTGAAACATCAGTTGTGCCAACTTTTTTTGCATGAGCAGTTTCAGGTAAAATGGGCCAGCTGTTTCAGGTACAATGGGCCAGTCAAACTGCAAAGGGAAATAGTAATTTATCATCAGTTTTAATTTTAAAAGACAACTGCTTATACAGCCACATAACATGTAAACTGCATTAAACAAACATATTCATATGTGCCATTAAAAAAAATACATTTTGGGTGCAAACCCACATATTCAAATGTGCAATTAAAAAAGTCAATTTTGGAACAACATAGATCAGTGAACTGATGTCAGTGGTGTGTGTGTATGTCTGTGTGTGTGTGTGAACAATACATTTAGAACGAAATGTGCAAATTACAAAAATTCACATTCAAAATTGATAACTGATTTGTGTGTGTGATGAAAACATTTTTCAAACACAGTCTTTGCAAATGAAACCATCGTCATCACAGATAACATTCTCTTCACCACAGCTCTCATGAAACCAGGCAGAACATGGATCACATTTTACCCATTCCTCAGTAGCCTTAGGGTCATTTGGGTCATCATAGTGGGTGTTGCAGGCTTTGCAAGGTGATTTGCTTCTCTTGCCCTGCTTTTTTTTCCCTTTTGGTTGCTTGCTGCCCGGGTACTTGCTGGCTTGCTTGGCTGGTTGCTTGCTGGATGTCTTTTTTGTTTTAATATATTCAATGCGTTGCTCACTTGTGAGGTTATATGATGGTGGCTTCACTCTCTTTCTGATGGCCCTCTCCCTTTGCGGCACTGAGATCAAGTCAGTGAATGTGACCAAATCTCACAGACTGAACAGAAAGAAAATAACAAAAAGAACCTATGTTATTGTAAGAAATAGAATAATTATTTGGTGTACATTTTATATGATTAGGGACTAAATTGTGTGTGTGTGTGTGTGTGTGTGCATGCATGAATGTGCATGCGTATGTTTGCGTGAGCATGCATGTGTAACATGTCATGTAGCCTAAGTTTGAAAGTAGTATAAAATATCACTTACTGTGGAGGTGGAAGGTCCCTCATCCTGGGAGTGGGTTTCTTTCTGTGGTGTGAACTGATTGAAGAGGTCATTATCTTCTTCCGGTACATCCTCCAACACAACCTCTTGAAACACCACCTTCTCATCTTCTGGGAAAAAGTACAGTGGTTCCATAGGTAGCAGGGGTGTCAGGGAAGCAGGCAACTGAGGTCTGGTTGGCGGGTGGGAGGGCTGATGTCCAGAGAGCAGGGCTGATGGCTGGCGGGCAGGGTGGGTCAAGGTCAGCAGGGGTGACCATGGTCCAGTGGGGTGGGGTGGGAGAGACTCTGATCTTGTGGGCGGGGGTAAGAGACACTGCAGCCTTATGGGCGGGGTTGGGAGAGACTGCGGCCTTGTGGGCAGGGTTGGTAGAGTGGATGGTAGCACTCTTTCGGTGGTCTTGCTGGGGGCAAAAGCAGTCTCAGGGAGAATATCTTTATTGAGAGGGAACATCCCTGTCCCCCGGAACCCTGCCTGGGCATTTTCAATAGTGGCAGCCTTTGCCCAAGCCCTGCTGAACACCGCAAAGAACTCCATCCTTGACAGCTTCTGCCCAGCCATCATCCTCGTCCACTTCCTCCCTTCCTGGTCCCAGTGGTGTTTTAGACTCTTGAAGAGGGCCTTGTCCGCCGGTTGCAGCGCATGGGTTGTGTGGGGAGGGTAGCACATGATGTGCAAATTCTTGCTCTTCAGTAGCTTTATAAACTCCAGGTTATAGATATGGCTACTGTGGCCGTCAAGGAGGAGAAGGTGGGGCCTGGGGTCATCCCTGGGGAGGGACTGAATGAACATTTGACCCCACTCCAGAAAGAGGTCAGAGGTAATCCAGCCGTTGTCTGAACACCTTACGCTGGTGTTCTCTGGGCATCCCTGTAGCCACTCAGAACGAACACGCTTCCCCTTAAAAATAATCATCGTTCGACTGTATGTGCCTTCTGCATTGAATGCTGCCAGACAAGTCGTTGTCTCCCCCTTCTCTCCGGCACACACCTCCACACATGGTTGGCCAACCTGTCCAACGACCTTTGTCGAACTGAACTGGTCCTGAAGCCCAGACTCGTCACAGTTCCATATATGTGACGGTGTGCCCTCAATACCCAGCTCAACCAAAATGTTCTCATACTGGTTAAACCACTGGCTAACCACCTCTTTGTTGAGTCCAGCAGCCCGTGCTGCAGACAGGACCTCTGGCTTGCGCATCCCAAGCTCTGGGTTGCGCTTTAGAAAGTTCTGAAACCAGTAATATCCGGCCCTCCCTGCTGTCTTGGAGAAACCAGATATGTTGTTCTTGGCTGCAAAATCAAAGGCCACTTGCTGGACATCACGTTTTGTGAAGGGAAACCCCCTCTGCGCCAAGGTCTTGAGGGTGGCAGCAAGCTCCCTTTCCGCCTCCTCTGGAAGATAGGGCTTCCGCCCTGATGCATGTTCACTGCCAGTCACCTTTCCACTGATGCGTCTTTGCAGTGTGGATCGCGGCACACCCCATGCTCGTGATAAGAGGTGCACACTCACTGTAATTCCTTTCTTCACTCCCTCCCTGTATTCATCTAAGGCCCCCTTCATCCTCTCCTCTTTCCACAGATTGTAGTTGTTTGGCCTTACTTTCCCTCCCTGTTTTATCTTTGTATCCTTTCCTCTCTGGTCCTTGCTCCTCCTCTCTTTTCTCTCTTTCTGTCTCCTCTCATTTTCTCTGCATTCCTTTCTCCTCACCTGTTCTCTCACTTCCTGTCTCCTCTGCTTGTCTCCTCTCTCATCCTTCCTCCTCCTCTCACTTCCTCTCTCTTTCCTTCTCCCTCTCTCCTCTCCTCTCGCTTCCTTCTCGTTTGCCATACTCACTGTAAATAAAATATCTACTACCATTATTACTGTTGGGGGGGTCATGGTGAGTGTGTGTGTGTGACACACCCTCACACTCACACACACACACACACACTCAAACACATGTGTATGTGTGTTTGTGAGTGACACAGATGATGGCCCATTTTAGCTGAAATCACGTGGCCCATTTTACCTCAGTGGGTTAAGGTAAATTGGGCCGCCAAGAAAAACATCACTTTTTCAAAAAATATGTTCCTATACCAAACTAACAACATTATTTCTGATTGATGCCATCAAGACAGATATTATGCATAGTTTTTTTAAACATCATGTTTGTTTTTTTTATAGATTTATCATCCTTATAATAGTTTAGTTAGATTTGGTATGCCAGGCTACTTACCATGCAGCTTTCTGGTGCAGTCTTGATAAGAATTATTGCCCCGCCCACCATAGCAACCATAAACCAATCAAATCACCTGTTACTTGTCAAGCACAGTTATGACAACAGTTTGAAATCCTTTGCAGTCATTGGTTCTAAATTCCAGAGGGGCTGGGACCCCCAAACCTTAAATGGCCCATTTTACCTGATAGCCCATTTTATTCACAAAAAGCAATTCACATGCGCAAAATAAAATTATATATTCATAAAATACATTTCACAAATGCAAAACACAATTCGTAGATATACAACTGTGCACAAAAACCTTTGAATGTTTAAAATGTACGAGTGTCTGAATGTACAAATCGTCATTTACTATGAATCTACTCGGATTTGTGTGTGTGTGTTTTTGAGACTTTCCTGGCAGAGCTCTCTTCCCACGTGGGTCTGTTCTGTCGTACTCTTTAGCCAATCAGATGCGAGCTTACCATTCAAACCAATCATATCATAAGCCACTGAGAGTGCATTCAAAGAGCACGATTCTACGCACCTTTTGCGCAATATGGATTAATTAGAACCGGAAATTAAGCCTTTACATCAGTAATCCCATAGATAGTAAAAGAAATGGACACAGCGACCCAACTGGAACTCAATTGAGACAAGTGAAAGCCCTTTTTTTTTAGCGATTTTTTAGAACTTCCGTTTCTGACGCGCAGACTCAAACTAAGCTTGATGAGGTCAGCAACCTGTCTGACAGATGTAAATCTTCTAGTAGCTGTGCGTGCAAACTGCCATCGTTAATCTTGCAGAGACGGCGAGCTTGAGCGGGGAGTTCTTTGGCGTGAGTGATCAGGAGTAAGTATTCTGATTAATTATTTTGTATAGTATTTTTAAAATGTAACGCCAGGGCTTCTATGGGCTTCTCTCTTGACGTCTCCCCGATTGCCTGCGAGCTTCTGAATGCACTCTCAGTTTGTTATTGTATGATTGGTTTAATGGTAAGCTCGCATCTGATTGGCTAAAGAGTACGACAGACCCACGTGGGAAGAGAGCTCTGTCAGGAAAGTCTCAAAAACACACACACACAAATCCGAGTGGATTCGTAGTAAATGACGATTTGTACATTCAGACACTCGTACATTTTAAACATTCAAAGGTTTTTGTGCACAGTTGTATATCTACGAATTGTGTTTTGCATTTGTGAAATGTATTTTATGAATATATAATTTTATTTTGCGCATGTGAATTGATTTTTGTGAATATATTTTTTTTTTCACGCACTGTGAATTTTTTTTGTGTGTACGTGAATTAGGTTTCATGCATGTGAAATTGTCTACGCATGTGTGAATCGTGTTTTTTGCGTGAATTATATTTGAGACTAATCTGTCTCCATACAAGATCGCTATCTTTAATGACACATCAGTTTTCAGTGGCGTGTGCCAACCATATGTAAATATGTAGGTGTCTGTAAAGTGCAGCAGTAGCCTATGTACAGTAACTGAAAGAACTGACCTATGTACGCGCGCGCGTCAGTGCTCGTGTCAGAGCATGCATCTGACAGCGGGAGAGGATTAACCATAGGCTCCGGTTTAATTCATAGTGAGAGAAGCTCATTTTGCACTTTAATGTGAAAAAAAAAATTGTGCCTCTTTGTTTGCACTGTTCGTAAAAATGTTCCATTTTAATTCCATTTTAATTAAATTTCCATTTTAATTCCAGAGGTGCAAAAAAAATATTTAACATCTAAACTTAAAATGGGCTTTTCTGTTCTTTTTCAAACCTGTGTCACGGCATTTGCTGCTGTATCAGTGGTCACCAGTCTAACCAAAGTCCTTAGCGCGCTAAGAAGACTCGAAAGATATATCTTACCAAAGTTGTTTATGTTATTAAGTGTGTTCCCTGTAGTGTCCCTTAGGAAGCTTCTTAACACGCTGCCTCTTACGTCCGACGTTACAAAGGCGCTGTCCCAAGTGAAGGTGCTGAATTAGTTAGCATCTATTGCTCAGGAATCGATTTTCAACTTCACGCGAAGGTGCATTACGGCGTTAAGAAAGACAACACGTTCTATGCAAATGTAACATTCCTCAAATTATTACAGTAACATTTATTTTAACATAGTTTAAGTTATCTGTAAAATATAGACTATTAATTAAATTATAAAATTGTCAGTAATTTGTTCACACGATATGTTGTGACGGGTAGACGAACCGGGTATCCCTCGCTAATTATCCACCCTCCTTATCCCGTTGTGCCACTTGTGCCGCTTCTTGACATGGGTTTAACGACTTCTAAAAATTATGTAATACACTTTTATATTAATGGTAAGGAACTTTACAATCAGAATTCCCCTGCATGGCGCAGAAGGGCGTTGGTGACAGTGTGGACGCACCTCCACACCGAGGTCTTGCTTATCCCGTAGCCCTCTCCCACGACCTCGATGAAGCTCCCTGTAGCAAAAAAAAACCTTAGCGCTGCAAGCAGCTGGACTTCAGGGCTTAAAGCAAAATTCCACCGCATTACCCTGGCAAGCGCAGGTCTGAGAAGGTCCAGCAGCTCCATAATGAGTTGTCTTGGGAGGCGATTTTTTTTTAATATTGCACGTCAGGCAAAATGTCAAAAGGACTTAAGTTTTGCCGAATAAAAAAATTGACATGACACTAAACGACTCCGTGGCCAGCGCCGTCTTTGATTTAATACAAGGACATGTTGGATCGCTGCCATAGTTGGACGCTTACTGGACACCACCATGCTTACCCATTTATAGATCTTAGCCATTTAGAGCCAAATTGTTTGCCAGATTTTAATTATCAAAAGTGATTGCCAATTTAAACGCTTTAATGACATTACGAAATAGCCTTGGCTACTTACCACCATATTAGTTCTGATACCAAATAAAGTCAACTTCATAAATAGGCCTGTATCCATTGCGAACATATTTTATTATTAGTCTTAAAATGTCCATAACATAAAATCATTGTTGAGCCACTACATTGTCAACATACCATAGTTGGACTTGTACTGCGCTGCGCTGATTTCTAAAGACTGCTGCACAGTGGCGGCGACTAGCGTCTTGAGCTCAAACAACGCTAAGAGAGAGCTTACGAATGGTCCAGACCAACCTTACGAAAGTGTGACTTACAGAAGATATACTTAGCGTACGAACGTGTCGGGAATCATGCCATAACATTAAGAGAGAGGTTAAGGAATAGGTTAAGAAGTACTTAGTGACAAGAACATTTTGGAGAACCGGGCCCAGATCTTTAGCGGAGCGGGAACAGACCACTTTGAGCTGGGGTGAGGGTTGGGGGTTGTAAGAGGGGCACCTCACCCAATGAGGGCAAAGGGGCAGTGAGTATAGCCACCAGGCCACCCCGCTGTGCATGGCGCCTGGTCATGAGCTTTGAGACAGATGCTAATAGTATTTTTGGTGATTCAGTTCAAACCAATGGATGACTGTGAAGTCGTGGTCTAATGGTTAGAGTGTTGGACTCCTAATCCAAAGGTTGTGAGTTTGAGTCTCGGGCTGGCAGGAATTGTAGGTGGGGGGAGTGAATGTACAGTGCTTTCTCCACTCTCAATACCACAACTGAGGTGCCCTTGAGCAAGGCACTGAACCCCCAACTGCTCCCCGGGCACCGCAGCATAAATGGCTGCTCATGGCTATGGGTGAGTGTTCGCTGCTGTATGTGTGCACTTTGGATGGGTTAAATGCAAAGCACAAACTCCGAGTATGGGTCACCATACTTGGCTGTATGTCAATTCAATTTTATGTTCACTGAAGTGGAAAATGTCCATTTCGATTTCAGAGAAGATCAAGGACTTGCTTCCACAGGGATCCATTGATTCAATGACAAGACTTTGTGTCTTGGTGAACGCCATCTACTTCAAGGGGAACTGGGAGAAGAAACTCCCAAAGGAAGTCACCAGAGATGGACAGTTCAAGCTGAACAAGGTGAGATTTCTTGCTCTTTCTCTCTCTCTCTCTCTCTCTCTCTCTCTCTCTCTCCTATATATATATATATATATTAATATATAGTATATATATATATATATATATATATATATATATATATATATATATATATATTTTAACCGTCACAAAATATGAGGATATGTGACATCTTTCTATTAATCTACTGATGCTTGGCAGACTCAAACTAAACCAGTAGATCGGAATCAGGAATCAAAGTTTCCTCTGGCCTGAACAGTCAGGTTCTGGAGCTGCCGTATGTCGGAAAGAATCTCAGTATGTTGATCATCCTTCTTAATGAGATTCAAGATGAAACCACAGGCCTTCAGAAGGTGAGACAGCACAGGTTCTGCTATGATGTTTTCATTATGTAGAATTGTTTAACCTTATAAATCTTACATCATATTTGTTATGCAAATTAATAAGGCCTCTAAATGATCAAAATGACCAAAACTTTGCTTAAAAAACTGTTGCACACAAACTACTACATGCCCTCTGTCGTCAGACTGATAATACATATTTAATGAAATATAATCAGAATAATAAAAGGCCTTTTAGTATAATTTTACAGAAATTGCCCACCTTTAGCACATGACGTGTCTTTTTGCTGTGAAATATTTACTTTTTAAAAAAAAATTAAAAATAACCTTTATATTGTTAGTAATTTTTCAAGATCTGCACTTACTGGACTGAAGCAATTATGTTTACTATCATTTTGTTAAAAATGTCATCTTCATATGCGAGTATAAGCATTTACATATCATCAAATATGATACTCAATTAAAGATTAAAAAAAGTTAATATTTTGTCAGTCAATAACAGTCAATAAACTGTTGAAAACTTTCAAAGAATTTTTTTTTCTTACTATTATTTCTGAATTTGCCAGATTAGTGCTGGATAAATCTATAAGCAGGACTGCTGCTGGCCAAATGGGTGCCCTATGCAGAATTGTATTGTTGTGCCCCCTCCCCAAATTATGGAAGTAAAAAAAAAAAAAAACTACTATAGGGGTTAAAATAGAACTAGGTTACTTTATATAAGGAAAATTATCTAAAACTCTGAAACCATTTTGGCTGTACACTGAATTTATTGATGTTGATGGTGTTAGAGCCCCCTTGTGGGTCTCTTGTGGTAGAGTTGAAGAAGAAAATAAAGTCTCTACCGAAGAGTCTCTTGTTTCTTAAGTCTCTGAGAGATGTAGTAGCATCTCAATTCATTGGCATAATTACAAACAGTGATGGGCTATATTTATACATGATTATATCATATGTGAAAAAGGTGTTTCATGAGACATGTATCTACCTTTTTTTATGCAACCAAAAATTTGACATGCCCACATATAGTGAAAACTACACAGATCACCATCACTACATAAACTGTTAATAACTGTAACTAACTAAATGTGGTTTAGAAAAGCATTTGTACTTGGGGTTTGTGGTTATGAGGTTATTATTATTTTATTTAGCTTTTTATTATGTTACCTAAAAAGTTTCACAGAGACACCTACTTTCACCCTCATCAGCTGATCCGTTATTGACTTGTACAGACATTATGATTAAACGTGACTAATTATAAATAATAAAATTATGATTAATCTTTCTTGTATTCAGCTTTTGTTTCCTCACCTACACGCTCTTAATTTACTATAAACAAAAAGTGAAATTAAGAATGAATCGCTCAATTTAAGTACATCAATTAATATTACAAACAATAATTTGTATTTTTCAGGAAAACTGGACTTGGATTAAGGGCTTTAGCTGTTTTAGGGCGAGGCATCATTTATTAGACTGACACCCTGAATGTGACCCTGTCAATTCATTCGACACAGACACACTGCAGACACACTCTTCATTTCTGCTGATTTATTCTAGGTGATGATTTTACTGAACTCTGTTGAAGGTACTTTTCTCTAAATGGAATGTATATGGTATATCTACACAGTAATGTGCATTATTGATTAAAACAGATCTAACAGAACTGACAGCTTGTGTTATTGATGAATATCTGCTGTTATTTAAACTACTGCTATTTGTGATTGTGAAAATGGAGCACTTGTCTGCAGCAAACACACAGTTCTCTCTAAACCTGTTCAAGAAGATCAGCGGAGGAGACGCATCAGGAAATGTGTTCTACTCTCCGATCAGCATCTCCTCAGCTCTGTCCATGGTGTCGCTCAGAGCAAAAGAAAACACAGCGGCGCAGATGTTTAAGGTGATCTCACACTTATGCACTTACGGAGAGCAATCCTACCAGTTTGTTCAGGCAAGACTCAAAGCAAATAACTCAAGGTTCTGGGACATTCTGAACTCTAATCGGTCATCGCTGTGAAAAACCTTTTGAAGCACCTTTATTTTTAAGAGAAAACTCCTAAAAATAAAGCTCCCATAATGGGGTTTTCGCAGCGATGCCATAGAAGAACCATTTTTGGTTCCACAAAGAACCATTCAGTCAAAGATTCTTTAAAGAACCATTCTTTCTTAGTGCAAAGAATTTTAAACTTTAAAAATCTAAAGCACGTTTTTCCACTATAAAGAAACTTTTGTGGAAAGTTTCCATGGATGTTAACCGTTTTTCATGGAACCATCAATGCCAATAAGGAACATTGAATTTTAAGAGCGTTGTTTAAAAAAATTTACTTCATTTTTCTTTTTGCAAGTTTGCACACATATTTTTTTAAGTAAAATTTAAGCATGGTATTAAGCAAAATCTACTTAACTACGTTATTTTAAAATAAAGTAAATTTAACTGTGGCCAGTTAGAGTTTGATGAGTAATTTCTACTTATTTATTTAAAGTTAACTCTGAAATCCTCAAGTAAATTTCACACAGTCACAGTTTGTAAACTTTACTCAAACAATATAGCACTGAAAAAAACACTTACAGTTGTAAGTATGCAAGTAGACAGCTTATCAATCTTTTTAAGACAATATATTTACTCAATAGAGCTATTACTCAAATAAACACAGAGATCTCAGCACTTGGTACATGATACACAGTGACGGTAACGATCAGTGGATAGTGTTTGAATGGGTCATTTTGAGTAGAAAATGAACTCTGGATGTCACAAAACAGCAAAGTCAGTAAACCTGACAACAAAAGCGTCCACAAAACAGTGTAAATACAACTCAAAAACAGTGAAAAACACAACCTTGTTAATTATTCATTCCCCAGTGCATGATGGGAACAACAGGATCATAACTTTTATATTTATTTAAAGAATCCTTGTAAACATAACTGACAATTCCAAGTAAAATATATTTATAAGTTCAAACTTTAAGTTTAAACTGGGTACTAATACAGAATTTACTCCTTTTTTAAATTCTTGCCTGAACTAAATTATTTAATGTACAAAATTACATGTTTTTCTGTAGTACTTACTTCACCACAAAATCATATTTATCAGTGTATGTCTCATCCAGCTTGAAAAGGCACTGACCTGTGAGAAGTGGACCAAACCCAGCATGATTTGTCAACAAGAAGTTCAAATTCATTCAGTCTTATGCACCCTCCAGAAGTTTGCGCTCTGCAAGTGAACGACGCCTTGTGGTGCCACACCAAAGAGGTTCAAAATCACTCTCACAGACTTTTTCCTGGACTGCTCCCAGCTGGTGGAATGACCTCCCGATCTCAATTCGAACAGCTGAGTCTTTACTCATTTTCAAAAAACATCTAAAGACTCATCTTTTTCGCCTGCACTTAACCAACTAATACTAGTACTTACCTTTTCTTTTTCTTGTCTATCATATTCAAAAAAAAAAAAAAAAAAAAAACCTGGCTACGTGTTCTGTACTAGACTAACTGAGACTTGTCATGGCACTTGTATACCGTTGTTGTTCTCTCATTGATCTGATTGTTTCTACTGTTCTCATTTGTAAGTCGCTTTGGATAAAAGCGTCTGCTAAATGATTAAATGTAAATGTAAGTATCGCTACCCAGATTTAAGATGGAGGAAACCTATGACATGAAGAGTCCATAGTGAATATAATTACTAGTTTTGCTCACCTCTAAAAATTGTATTGGCTAGATATGTTTCTTTACAACTGAAATAACAGAACATGATTCTTATTTACAACAATACATTAGCTGAAATTGGTGTTTTTTAATGTGGGAAACAATTAAGAATATTCATTTCTCCAATATAAAAGGCTTTAAGCTGTTTTCATACAGTACATATATTGAACTTATTGTCATTAATGAGTATACTTATATAAAAAAACGTGGGTTTTCAGCTTTGAATGAAAAATAAATAACTGAAAGTTTCCAGGAAATAATGACCTAAATGGCCACTGCAGTAGCATCATAAGGTTTGATCTTAATTCACTGGCATAATAATATAAAGTGCAAAATGATTAGGGTGTATTTATATTACATAATATAATGATATAATTATATCACATTTATCCACAACACATGACCTGTTTTACACAACCAAACATCTAACAAGCCCACATAGTAAAAACTACACAGATCACAATTACTATTAATTGCTATTATTAATATTATTAACAACAATTACTATTAGTTATTAATTAAGTGTTAATAACTTTAATGTCATTTAGAAAAGCAGCATGGGGTGTGTGGCAATGGGGTTATTATAATTATTTCATGTTTTTTTTATGTTTTCTAAAAGGTTTCACAGTGACACCTACTTCCAACCTTCATCAGCTAATCTGTTATTGGTTCATACACACATTATGATTCAGAACGACTAAATATGATTAACACAATTATGATTTATCTTTCAGGTTTTGTTTTGCCATCTACACAGTCTTTGATTTAATTTCAATTTACTGTACACAAAGAGTGAAATGAAGAATGAATCCTTTAAGTAGATAAATGCATCGATTCATATAATTTATTTTATTTTATTTTTTACAGGGAGGCTGGACTTGGATTAAGGGCTTTAGCTATTTTAGGGCGAGGCATCACTTATTAGACTGACACCCTGAACGGTCAATTCATTCGACACAGACGGACTGAGAAACTTCTTCATTTCTGCTGATTTATTCTATGTAATGTTTTTACTGAACTCTGAGTATTATCAGTTAAAACAGATCTAGTAGAACTAACAGCTTGTGTTATTGATGAAGAAGATCTGCTGTTATTTAAACAACATCTATTTCTTGCTCAGCTTGTGAAAATGGAGCGCTTGTCTGCAGCAAACACACGATTCTCTCTAAACCTGTTCAAGAAGATCAACGTAGAAAACTCCTCAAAAAATGTGTTCTACTCTCCGATCAGCATCTCCTCGGCTCTGGCCATGGTGACGCTCGGGGCAAAAGGAAACACAGCGGCGCAGATGTTTCAGGTGATCTCACACTTATGCATTTTTATGGTCAGTTGTTCATAATTTAAAATAGCAGTTCTTTATTGGCATATGTAGTTCTATGGAGAGCCATTTACATGAAAACTTTCCATTGTACAAAAGGGGCTTTATTGTGGAAAATGTTCCAAGATTTTCAAAAAGCATTTCACTCTAAGATAAAAATGGTTCTTTTAAGAACTGAAAGGTTCTTAAGAGAACCAAAAAAATGCTTCTGTTGCATCACTGCAAAAATACAGATGTTGAAGTTATCAAAAAAGTGAAGTTATCTTTTTTACGACACTAATGCTGTGTAGGTCCTCAGCTTTACCAATCCTCCCACACACTTCGGGACTCCCGTACCTAATGTTTCAATAGACCAAATTCATTCCAGTTTCAACAAGCTCATGAGTGAACTTAACAAACCAGGAGCCCCGTATGTGTTGAGTATCGCCAACCGTCTCTACGGAGAGCAATCCTACCAGTTTGTGGAGGTAAGACTCAAACCAAATAATTGGTAACTCTAATTTAATTTGTATCTCAGTTGATTTGCTCTGTTACAGAAATTCCTGAATGATGCAAAAAGATATTATCAAGCCGGACTGGAGGAGGTGGACTTCAAGAAGAAATCAGAGGCTGCACGTGTCAACATCAACAAATGGGTGGAGAGAAAAACACAAGGTGACGCACCGGGATGAACATAAATTTAATTCTACACTGCACATGTCTTTCAGCACCTTAACACCTTGGATGTTCTCCAAAAATATATTTTCAAAGCCATGTTTGGCTTCATATGTTTTTTAATTGAGCTACATAACTCTTTGGAAGTTAAGGTTTTGATATACTTTCAGTAGTTTTGTTCACAGTGTAATACTATGCAACATATTGAATAAAACATTGACTTTATATTTGGCCATGAAGTTTAGAATTGTATTAGAACGACTTCAGGAGCTTTGAGACAGATGCTTTAATAGTGTCACTTTAAATCAATGCTCAAAGTGAAAAATGTCCATTTGAATTTCAGAGAAGATCAAGGACTTGTTGCCACCACAAAGTGTCAGTGAATCAACAAGACTGGTCTTGGTGAACGTCATCTACTTCAAGGGGAACTGGGAGAAGAATTTCCCAAAGGAAGTCACCAGAGATGGACAGTTCAAGCTGAACAAGGTGAGATTTCATGCTCTTTTTAAAAATATATATATATATTCTCAACAGTCATTAAATATGAGGACTTGTGACATCTTTTTATTAATCTATTGATGCTTGGCAGACTCAAACTAAACCAGTGAAGATGATGAATCAGAAGTCAAAGTTTCCTCTGGCCTTCATCCCAGAGATGAACAGTCAGGTTCTGGAGCTGCCATATGTTGGGAAGAATCTCAGTATGTTGATCATCCTTCCTAACGAGATTCAAGATGAAACCACTGGCCTTCAGAAGGTGAGTCAGCACAGATTATATGGTGTGTTTTTTCATTATTTAGAATTGCTTGTAAATGCTGCATTAATATACAAGTTGAAGAGTCTGTATGACTTTATGCATTATTAATCTATTTTTAAATGAAAAACAAAAAGACACACATCAACACAACTCTCTTATTATCCAGCTTGAAATGGCGCTGACCTACGAGAAGCTGATGGAGTGGACGAGACCTGAAATCATCCATCAACAAAAAGTTGAAGTGTCTCTGCCCAGATTCAAGATGGAGGAAACCTACAACATGAAGAGTCTTCTGATCAGCATGGGAATGGAGGATGTGTTTGATGAGCAGAAGGTGAATCTTTTAGGCATGTCACCCAACAATGATCTGGTGCTGACGAAGGTGATTCATAAAGCCTTTGTTGAAGTAAACGAGGAAGGAACCGAAGCGGCTGGAGCCACCGGCATCTCCCTCGATGGTATAACATCTGTAATGCCAGTAGACCTAAAAACCTTTATTGCAGACCATCCATTCCTTTTCTTCATCCGTCATAATCCCTCCAACAACATTCTATTTTTTGGACACTTCTGCTCGCCTTAAAGGTGGTAATGGTGGAGTGATAACTGCACATGTTCCTCTGATAATTAAAGGATAAATAAAGTATTATGACTTTATACTTTCACAGCACTAATTCTTGAGTTCTACTGCAAAACAGGCTACAAAATGAGTAAATATCTATATATTTTTGGAATAGTCTTTTCAAAAAAGTTTTTTTCAATTCTACTTTATTTAAGGGAAATAATTTACTAATCCCAAACCATTTATCTACAAATTGTGTGATGGATTTTAAACATTTACATGCATGCATTTATGAAGTTTTCAAAAGCAGCTTACAAAAGATGCACAAAAGCAATTTGTCAAAGAGCCAAAAATAAATTATAATATACAACAGCAGGTAATTAGACAACTAGATTAGGAAGCAAGAGGAGAAATGCAGAGAAGAAATAGAAAATATAAACATATCCTGCATCCCAGTTTGCATACTCTCCATCCTAAATAGTATTTGAGATGCAAATAGTGTGAACCAAATTGAATAGTGTGACAACATCTTCAGGTAGGCTAGCAATAAGTATTTGCAATTAAATCTCAGAATAATTCATGTCATATACAACAGCTCTGTGGAGGTAAATTAAGCTCTATCTGCTATGACATCACAGTTGTGTTGCATTGTGGTATATGGAGCTGCCTGAAGGGCATATATGAGTAGAGTTGCTCCCTCTGTCAAAAATTGAGGGGTTGAGGGTCTGCCAATATAGACGTCCCTCCTTCATATTGTTTATATTCACAGGTTCATGAGTGTGTATCTAAAAATTAAATGGATTGCACCCTCTATTGACTAATATTGCCCACAACCCATTGTGCACTGGACAAACAACAAACGTGTTGGATATGTGAAATCTACGGTTAAGACTTAGAGTGGTTTAGATAAAGAGGATTTTTTTTTTTTTTTAAAGCACTCAGTTAAAAGTGGTAGTTCAATATTAGCTAAGAACTACTATATACAGGTTCCTAATTAATGTGAATAATGCAAAAGAATTCTAAAATAAAGATCACTGTATACCACTCATAATGAAGTGTTACTAAATCCGTCAGAAGGAAGTTCTATCCAGAACTTCACAAAAACCTCAAAAGCTTACAATGACTTCTGTCATCATTACTAGGGAGTTATCATGCTTTTCAATTCAGAATACTTATCTAAATAATTCCTTTCAAAGGATGTAGTAACACTTGAATCATTACTATCCAATACCTTATAAAACCCTCAAAAGCTTACAGCGATTTCAGACATGAACCAAATAATTAGTAATTCCTTCTGGAGGATTTGGTAATACTCGAGCCCTTACTAGGGTTACCATGACTTCACATTAGGATTAATTATACTTTATGCATTATTCATATTAATTATGTACATGAAAAATAGTAAGTACTAGTTTAAAAGGAATTATGACAAAATAAGTCTGCTATACACTCAAAGTCTGTACTTTTCCATCACAAAAAAGTTTGTGCTTTTAGGGCATATTACAAGTAGTCAAAATAAGACACAGCAACAGCTACTTAAAACAATCTTACTGAATGATGTTCAATAACATGTCAACTTCATCACTAGATGGCGATAGAGCTCTTTTAACCCTTTCTGTCCACCACAGTGTTTTGTTTGTTTGTTTGTTTGTTTGTTTGTTTTTGGTTTAGGTTGTGTTTGTCATATACAAGCAGACTCATGAAAAGTAATCAAATATGTATATAATTACATTCAGGGTTGAGTTATGAACAGGCTGAGAGAGAATGGGCCAACGTGTCAATATTATTTGTCTAAAAGTGCCATTTAAGTGATATTGCATCATATTGTCACGGGATGACTCTAGAAACAAAATTGTCCAAGTGCAGCTTTTAATGATCCAAACATAAACCAGACAATAATCCAAAAACGGGAAAAACAAGTCAAAAACACAAGATAATCTGAGGCATGAACACATAATAGCAAAGCAAGACTGAAGCACCGAATGACACAAAACCACCAACATATTTACACCAGCAGGATCATCAAACTAACAAGACACAGCTGAAACCAATGGAACAATGAGGATGCAGGGGATGACAGGAGCAGAGTGAGGGGAATCATGGGAAATGCAGTCCAGTTAAAACATGAACACAAAGTCCAAAAGAGTGCCCTCTGATGGCTCTTAAGGGCACTCCAGCAGATGACTGTGACACATATTATGTACATGTCTTTAAAACTGTTTTCAAAAGGACCCATGTTCATATTCCAGGATGACAATGTCAAGATTGACCATGGTCAACTTGTGAAATAGTGGTTGAGGGAGCACAAGGAATCATTTTCATGTATGATTTAGTCACCACAGAGTCTTGAGCTTAAAGTTACTGAAGGTCTTTAGGACCTTGTGAATACAAGATCTTGAAGATCGGCCAAAAATGAATGCAACTCTTGATGGAAATAAATGCTGACACTGCATCTCAACCTTGCATTTCAATCCTAAAATCTTAAGTATTTGCTTATTTAAAACCAGTGACTTTTTTTGTCCAGGCAGTTTATTTAGTTGGCTACATGTTAGTACAATGTAGTACAGAAACCGTTGTTGTTGTTTTTAATAATTAACCACACACAATTGCAAAAACAACTATAAATTCATCAGTCAGATGTGTTGGAACCAAAACCATGTTTTACAGGAACATGTTGGTTTCCATTTAAAATCAGTCTAATTTAAATAGCCCTTGAGGGTGAAATCATGTATTGACAGACCTCATACAGTCCCTCCCAGGTCACTCACAATTCTGAGTTATTTTACCTTTTATTTTAAAGCAGGAACATTTCACAAAAGCGTCAACCTGAGCGTATGAACATGAAGAAACATGAAAATTGCTAAACTTAATGACAATTTACTATCAGTCAAGTAAATACGTGGAATATAAAACTGGAATATAATTGAATTTCATTAACATTTGTTTCATAAACACATAATCCTATCTGGATTACAATCCGCCATCCAAATGATACATTTAATTTTACTAGATGTTGTTTTAATTGTTTTTGATGGTTTGTGAAAATGCTGGATCAATCACAACCTACCTGTACCACTCAAATTAGAAAACATTATTATAAGCTAACCGTTGTGAATCGGGCTAAAGTATACCCTTACAAAAAATAAGTTTATTCAAGTGTGCTATTAGTTTAATTCTTTTAAACTAAAATAGGAAAGTATGCTTTTTGTTTACTTTTTATGTACTTCTCAGAAATGGGCTTTATGTACTCCTCAGAAATATACTTAAAATTACATGTAAGTATACATGACTTATACTTACAAAAAGTCTAAATATATTTGAGCAATACTTGTGCTCCTAGAATCCGTGTTTTCATTATTATACTGTAGAGGGCGCTAGTACACATCTTCTGTACAGAATTTCCAAAAAAACACAAGTGAAGAAGAAAAAGAAACAACAGATACTAACACATGTAATCTAACACGATCATCTGACATGAAACTGCATCAAAACTGTAATGTTGGAATAAAATGTCGACTGATGAAGAGGTAATAATTACAGTCAAGCTTTGGGGTGTTGATCGACTCCATCTACGTTTTGATTATCATTCTGAATCCAAATTAATAGTCTTTTTTTTAGCTTTTTGTTCAAAATGTTATTTCTTTATTTTTTATGAAACTTGCCCACATTAAAGTGTTTAAAAAAAGAATGCATGAACCTAGAATAAAATGTTTTTGTTTACAATCAGATACCCTGTTCTTTCTTTGGATGTTTTGTATGTTCAGATATTCATATAACAAAATATATACAAATTAAAACCTAAATAGGGACAAAGTAGTATACTTAAAGTATGATGTAAAGTTCACTTAAGGAAAACTTATGAGTATACTTGCAGTATAATACTACTAAACTAGTAGTTTACTGAGACTATACTTCAAAGTGTACAAAGTATTTAATTAGTAAACTATCAGTATACCTAAGTTAACTTTTAGTATAATTGCAGTACAAACTACAAACATAGTTTGTACTCAAACAAGTAAACAAGTTGTGTACTCAAAGTTTGCTACTGTTATACTTAAAGTATACTTAAAAGTATACTTTTATATACTAGAAAGTGGGCCAATTTAGTCCCAGGGAGTATTGAAACAGAACACTTACAAGTATACTACTAGAACACTGATATTTTTATACTTGCTACATCTGAAGAACCTTTCTGTTTTACACAATGTTATTTGTGGTGAAAGAAGGTTCTTCAGATTATAAAGCGGTAAGAAAGAGATGCTTCTTTAAAGAATCTTTGACTGAGTGGTTCTTTGTGGAACCAAAAATGGTTCTTCTATGGCATCTCTTGAAGCACCTTTTGAAGCACCTTTATTTTTAAGAGTGTATATTCATCAAACTCTATCATTCAGCTGAACTGTGCTCATATGTTTTAAACACTTTCGCTCCTTATATGTTCTTACTTCACACATGTATTATAATAATAATAATTAGTATTCTTTACATTTATATAGCGCTTTTCTGGGCACTCAACATGCTTTACATAGAAGGGGGGAATCTCCTCAACCACCACCAGTGTGCAGCATCCACCCGGATGATGCGACGGCAGCCATATTGTGCCAGAATGCCCACCATACACCAGCTTATTGGTGGAGAGGAGACAGAGTGATGAAGCCAATCAGCAGATATGGGGACTGTTAGGAGGCCATGATGGTCAGAGGCCAATGGGCAAATTTTAGGCAGGATGCCGGGGTTACACCCCTACTCTTTTTTGAAGGACATCCTGGGATTATAAATGACCACAGAGAGTCAGGACCTCGGTTTAATCTCTCATCCGAAAGACGGTGCTTTTTGTCAGTATAGTGTCCCCATTACTGCACTGGGGCGTTAGGACCCACACAGGGTGAGCACCCCCTGCTGGCCTTAATAACACCTCTTCCAAGCAGCAGCCTTTAGTTTTGGTCTCCCATCCGAGTACTAACCAGGCTCAACCCTGCTTAGCTTCAGTGGGCAACCAGTCTTGGGCTGCAGGGTGATATGGCTGCTGGCCTAATGTGTGTGTCCATTATATATGTATGCATGAAAGTTTTCTAGCTTATTTCACAACAACAGTATTTACATACACATACATTTAATTGTTTGATCAAAATTATTGCTTAGAACAGTTCAGTCGCTGAATATTAGTAGGGACATGTCATATCATCCCTACTAAATTTTATGCCCTTGTAATAATGAACAGGCCGTGACTTCAAGTTAGCAATGCTAGAATTGTGTGCGCATAAGGCACCTGTTTTTTTTTCCCAAATTTAAGATGTCAGAAAACTATGGCATGACACAGTTTCTGATCAGCATGGGAAAAGAAGTTGCCTTTTACCCTCAGAAGGTGAATATTTCAGGCATATCGACCAGGAATGACCTGGTGCTGTCGAAGGTGATTCATAAAGCCTTTTTATAAAGCCTGTTGTATATTTGGCAACAATTCTTTTAACCCTAAGTTATGCAGTGAGTAGCTTTTCAATTCGAAAAATAACCATATTGGAAGACATACCCATGTTCATACTCCAGGATGACAGTGTCAAGATTCATCAGGCTCAAACTGTGAAATAGTGGTTCAGGGAGCATGAGGAATAATTTTCATGTATGAATTGGTCACCACAGAGTCTCAAGCTTAACCCTATTGAAAGGTCTTTAAAATATGCTGGAGTTGACTTTATAGAGCAGTTCAACTCGCATTGTCAATACAAGCCAATCTCAGCCAAAAATTAATGCAACTCTAGATGGAAATAAATGCTGTGACACTGCATCTCGACTCTCGACCTAGCATTTCAATCCTATCTCAAGTATTGGCTTGTTTAAATCCAGCAATTTTTTTCCAGGCAGTGTATTCAACTGTTAATTCATTAGTCAAATTTGTTGGAAACAAAATCTGAAATATTTTACAGGAACAAGTTGGCTTCAATTTAAAACAAAATATTGGGTATTGCAGCAGTCTGATTTCACCAGCCCCTGAGGGTGAAATCATGTATTCACAGACCTCATACAGTCACTCCCAGGTTACTCCCAATTCTGAGTTATTTTACCTTTTAGTTTAAAGCAGGTAAGTGATTTCACAACAGCGTCAGCCTAACTGTAAATGAACATGAACAAATATGAACTAAATTTTATGACACAATCTAACAGGAAAATGTTCCATAGAGAACACACATAAGATAATAATCAGATTACTTTAATTTATTAATATATATATCAAATATACCCCAAATTTGTAACTCAAAGTAATACCAGAATTGTATAAAAAAAAAATCTAAATCAATAATTAATAATAATAATTAGTGCACATTGTCAAACACACATTACTTGATGCAATCCTGCATTCCTTACATGTACGTGTGTGTGTGTGTGTGTGTGTGTGTGTGTGTGTGTGTGTGTGTGTGTGTGTGTAAATTAATTAGTAATTAAATATAAGTAAAGTAAAATGCATGCTGTCATTTGTCAGATGCTGCTATCCACAGTGATTTACATTGTTCATAGTGACTAACAATTTAATTTTTGGTCATATATATATATATATATATATATATATATATATATATATGAGGTTGATTTCCATCATGCTTTTAAGTGTTGTAAGTGTGTTTATTGTTTTCGTGACAGAAGCTTCCGTGGTGCAACAGAATGACAGCGACAGAACAAAAACACAAATAATAAAAGAATAAATAGAAGTAAGTAAGGAATAACAATATATAAATTGACAATTGTATGTGCAGGTATATTACAATAGACAGTTTTGTATGTACATGTATATTATGTGCAAATTTGAAGTGTAGACTAAGTATGTGTGTTAGATAAATAAGTGTATGTGTGTATAAATAGTGTTGTGTATTCCACAGTTATTGTTAAGTGTTCATAAGATGGATTGCCTGAAGGAAGAAACTGTTCCTGTGTCTGGTCGTTCTGGTGCTCAGAGCTTTGTAGCGTCGACCAGATGGCAACAGTTCAAAGAGGAAGTGTGCTGGATGTGAGGGGTCAAGAGTGATTTTGCCAGCCCTTTTTCTCACCCTGGATAAGTACAGTTCTTGAATAGAAGGTAGGGTTGTACTGATGATTCGCTCAACAGTCCGGACTACCCTCTGTAGTCTTCTGAGGTCAGATTTGGTAGCTGAGCTGAACCAGACAGTTACTGAAGTGCAGAGGAAGGATTCAATGATGGCGGAGTAGAACTGTTTCAGCAGCTCCTGTGGCAGGTTGAAATTCCTCAGCTGGCGAAGGAAGTACAACCTCTGCTGGGCCTTTTTCACAGTGGAGTCAATGTGAATGTCCCACTTTAGGTCCTGAGAGATAGTGGTGCCCAGGAACCTGAATGACTCCACTGCAGTCACAGTGCTGTTCATGATGGTGAGTGGGGGGAGAGCAGGGGGGTTTCTCCTGAAGTCCACGATCATCTCCACAGGTTTGAGCGTGTTCAGCTTCAGGTTGTTGAAACTGCACCAGACAGCCAGCTCTTTAACCTCCTGTCTGTGAGCAGACTCGTCACCATCCTGAATGAGGCCGATGAGTGTGGAGTTGTCTGCAAACTTCAGGAGCTTGACAGAGGGGTCATTAGATGTGCAGTCATTGGTGTAGAGAGAGAAGAGCAGTGGGGAGAGAACGCAGCCCTGAAGAGCTCCAGTGCTGATTGTACGAGTGCTGGATGTGTATTTTCTGACAGACAGAGGTGGGCACGGAGAGCTGAGTTAGTTTGGGCAGGAGGAGGTTTGGGATGATAGTGTTAAAGGCCGAGCTGAAGTCCACAAACAGGATCCTCACATAAGTCCCTGGACTGTCTAGATGTTGCAGGATGTAATGCAGTCCCATGTTGACATTATCATCCACAGACCTGTTTGCTCTGTAGGCAAACTGAAGAGGGATGATGGTGGAGCGTTTGAAGCATGAAGGGACTTTGCACAGCTCCAGTGATCTGTTAAAGATCTGTGTGAAGATTCTCATTTACTTATTGAGAAAAATGGTACAGTGTTAAATATTTGTGAGTGGCAAAAGTATCTGAATCTTTGCTTTCAGTATCTGGTGTGACCCCCTTTTGCAGTAACAGTTGATCAGTCCTGTACAATGGCTTGTAGGAATTTTAGCCCATTCCTCAGTACAGAACCACTTCAGCTCTGTGATGTTGGTGGGTTTCCTCCTATGAACTGCTTGCTTTAGGTCCTTCCACAAAATTTCAATTGGATTAAGGTCTGGAATTTGACTTAATCGAACATTATCTTTGTTCTTCTTTACCTATTCTTTGGTAGAATGACTTGTGTGCTTGGGGTCGTTGTCTTGCTGCATGACCCACTTTCTCTTGAGATTCAGTTCTCGGACAGATGTCCTGACATTTTCCTTTAGAATTTGCTGGTATAATTCAGAATTCATTGTTCCATCAATGATGGCAAGCCGTCCTGGACCAGATGCAGCAAAACAGGCCAGAATCATGCACTACGACCACCATGTTTCACAGATGGGATAAGGTTCTTATGCTGGAATGCAGTGTTTTCTTTCTTCAAACATAACACTTCTCACTTAAAACAAAATGATCTATTTTGGTCTCATCTGTCCTCAAAACATTTCTCCAGTATTCCTCTGGCTTGTCCACATGATCTTTAGCAAACTGCAGATGGGCAGCAATGTTCTTTTGGGATAGAAGTGGCTTTCTTTTTGCGACTCTGCCATGGACACTGTTTTATACTATGTAAAAAGATACAGTGAAGGACAGATTAGGACCTTTGAGCCTATCATGCTGCTCAGTGCACATCACCCCATAACACATGTACATCGCTCAACATTACATGGTAGATGTCTGGTTACTCTCAAAACTGCCAGTCCCTGGTACAGTTTCCCCTTAAATGTTGTTTTACAACCCAAAGCAGTTACGTGCACAAGTTACATAAAATAACTCAATGTCCCTATGGACTATATATATACTACCTTGATCATTGTGTGTTTAAAAAGATACATTCAACAGTTATATGCCATGTAATATGTACTTAAATGAGATTAATGCAATCAATGTAAAATTAACCAAATTAAAAATTTCCATAACAACACCATGGTTGTTCAGTGTTCTCCTGATGGTGGGCTCATAAACATTAGCATTAGCCAATGTGAGAAAGGCCTTTAGTTGTTTAGAAGTTAGTCTGCAGTCCTTTGAAACCTAGTGGACTTTTACACGTCTTGCTTTTTGAGTGTTCTTTGTTGGTGGAGCACTCCTGGGGAGGGAAACAGTGCTCTTGAATTCTTCTCCATTTGTACACAATCTGTCTGACCGTGGATTGGTGGAGTCCAAACTCTTTAGACATGGCTTTGAAACCTTTTCTAGCCTGATGAGCAACAGCAACTCTTTTTCTGAGGTCCTCAGAGATCTCATTTGTTTGTGCCATGATACACTTCCACAAACATGAACAGATAGATCCCTGTTCTTTAAATAAAACAGGGCACACACTGACACCTGATATTCATCTCACTGATTAAAAACACCTCTGAACAGATGGACTCTAATTTCACCTTCAAATTAACAGCTAATCCTAGAGATTCACATACTTTTGCTGCTCATAGATATGTAATATTGGATCATTTCCTGAATAAATAAATGACAACGTATATATTTTCATCTAAGTTGTTTGATTGGGTTCTCTTTGTCAACTTTCAGGACTTGCATGAAAATCTGATGATTTTTGGGTTATATTTATGCACAAATATAGACAATTCTAAAGGGTTCACAAATTTTCAAGCAGAACTGTGTGTGTATATATATATATATATATATATATATATATATATATATATATATATATATATATATATATATATATATATATATATATCCACAGACGACAGCACAATTACTCGAAATGTGTTAATCAAATGTGTGGGAAGAAACCTGAAAACTTTTGCTAGAACATCTTGTGGTTTGCAGACTAATAAACTGGAATTCTTGGCACACTGATTACACCTGCCATACTGTATGATGGTAAAAGCGTGTTTACACACTAGTGTCTTCATACAGTCACACCCAAAATAACTCACAGTTCTGACTTAATAACCTTCATTTTAAAGCAAGTAAGTTACTTCACAGCCATTCACATGTATAACATCAGCCTGTACGTCTGATGTTGTGTGATAATGCGCAGAAATGATGCCTGATGCATGTCATGTCACATATAGTGTATAGGCTTTAAATGCAAATATGGGGGAAATAAGCATTTGTTTGTTGTTTGAAGTGTGAAAGCGTAAAAAGTAGTGTACAGAATTTTTAGAATGTTCTCTGAACGTTCAGATTGCAAAGATTATGGGAACGTTACTTTTGAATGTTCTCCAAATGTTCAGAAACAACTAGTGACATTTCAAAAATGTTACATGAACACCCAACTAAAATGTTTCAGAAAAAAACGTTCCATAATTTTTTTATGCTAACGTTTTGAGAACATTATTAAAGATCAGAAATATTTGAATGAACGTTCTGGTTACTCGAAAAACTTTTGTTCAATAACTTCGAGAGAACCTTGGCGAAACATTCTGAGAACATTCTTTATTAGCTGAGATGGAAAGTCAGTGTTTGTCTTTGTTATCTACTGTGAGATGTTGAAATATTCACCCTAACAACACTTTTCCACGCCTCCCCTTGACTCCAGCCACCCACATTCCCCTCCACATTTAGCTCTAACAAGCCTTTAGTTTGACAGGAAGGCTGGATTTGGTTTAGAGGCTGGGTTTTGGGGCGAAGCAACATTTATAAGGATGACACTCAGAAGAGAATTCATTCATCTCCAACACACGGGAAAGCTCTTCACTTCTGCTGAATACTCAAGGTAAAGCTTTTAATTCACTTCTCTGTTTGTTTGAAGTACTTTTATATAGTTTATAGTCTAACAGAACTAACAAATCAGTAAAAATGTGATATCTGTATGTGTAAATGGTCCAACTACAGACTACTGAACTACTGTTCTGATATTAGAAATCTGATGCCATATGAGACAAAGCATCCATGTTTCTTTGACAAACATGTGATGTTTACATTGGAAATGACGGCTTGTGTTTGGAATTCCTGACACTTTATTTGTTACGCTGATAATGCATCTCTCTTCTTTCTTGATCAGCTTGTGGAAATGGAGCCTTTGTCTGCAGCAAACACACAGTTCTCTCTAAACCTGTTCAAGAAGATCAGTGAAGGAGACGCATCAGGAAATGTGTTCTACTCTCCGATCAGCATCTCCTCGGCTCTGGCCATGGTGTCGCTCGGAGCAAAAGGAAACACAGCGGCGCAGATGTTTAAGGTGATCTCACACAATCTGAATTTCTGCACCTACTTCAACTGAGAGAGAGTGAAGAGAAAGTGAATAGAGACAGAGAGAGAACAAGACCAAGAAGTGATGCAAGCCTTTTGCAGAAAAGATTTTTAAAGGAACATCTCACCCAGAAATGAACATTGGTTATTATTTACTCGTCCTCACTACACTGTTGCAGCTTGTGCTTTTTATTACAAATATGCACTATATTTCCAAGCTGCAGTTATGGTTTAATGTTCAGTGGACATTATTTTTTAAACATTGACTTGTAAGCAGAACAGATGTAAAAATGATTTCATAAACATTCTGCTTATCAATGTGAGTTCTAGGCATTGCATAAACAAAAATGCTGCCAGATATTTCCACTTATTTAAGATAATCAATGGTCTGAGAGCACAAATCAACAAAGAGTTTTTTTCTGACATCATCCATTCCTTGAAATGTCATTATTTGTAGTGCATTTTAAACTTTCTAAAGGGTATTTAAGAAATGGATTCACATTCGATTTTTGAAGTTATAATAATAATGAGATTATATTTATTAACGCTCACAGTAATTTTGTCCCAGAGAGGATTTCTTTTTCACAAAAATGCTAATTTTATCACATCTGTCTAAAACTTACTGGCTTTGCTCTCACAGGGTATTAAAATTGCTTATGTATTTCTCTTTATATTATATTATCATGAAATCGTAGATTCAATCTTTTTATCGACTTGTTTTCTTTTAATTAGCACAGGTTTTGTATTTCTTTTTGGAAATGATTGATCATAGTCCTTATTGATATGATGCACCTTTTTTGAGTGAACATGTTAAAAATTTTTTGCTGATAATATAAATGTGAGATTTACAAACAATTTTTAAAAGACCAGCCATTTTTGTCTGGGGATACCAAGAATTTAATTCTACCATAATAAAACTGTCTAGGTCCTGAGTTTTACCAATCCTCCCAAACCTGACGCAGCGACTCCAGCATCTCATCAACAAGCTCAGAAGCCCCAGATTGCCTGTGGTGTCAAGGGTCAACATGGACCGTCAATGACACAACAAACCCAGAAGTTTGAGGTACCTCCTGAACTTAAGGTTTAGTATGAGTATTTATGTGAAATACTAACCTCATGACTTGCAATAACAGCTGTATTTGCCGTAGTCATGCATGTAGTCTTTCATCTGATTAAATTAGATATTGTTGATGCAAACAGAAATGTCCTCCTCGGCCGGCACCTGGACAAAAGACTGAGGACCAAATTCATTCCAGCTTCAACAAGCTCATGAGTGATCTGAAGAAACCAGGAGCCCCGTATGTGTTGAGTCTCGCCAACCGTCTCTACGGAGAGCAATCCTACCAGTTTGTGGAGGTAAGGCTTGAAAAAAAATTAATTCAAGGTTTGCTCGTGGTATTAAAGAATAAGGTTCTGAAAATGATTGCTACAGTAATTTAATTGATTTGCTATGTTAACAGAAATTCCTTAATGATGCAAAAATATACTATGAAGCCGGACTGGAGAAGGTGGACTTCAGTAAGAAATCTGCACGTGTCGACATCAACAACTGGGTGGAGAAAAACACTCAAGGTGAAGACCAGCATGAACTTATTCTGAATTTAAAGTGTTAAATTCTGTTAAAAACAAAGATTTTTCATACATTTATTTGTAGAGCATTAGGTTTCTGAACTTATTCTGATTTCATTGTTATTTGACTCTTTGTAGGATAAAAATTTAGAATTGTAAAGGGGTGGTTTGGAACTGTATGTGTGTGTTTTTTTTTATAATCTTTGAGATACTATTAAAGTATTTTATTTTCAGGAAAGATCAAGGACTTGCTCCCACAGGGATCCATCGATGCGATGACGAGACTGGTCTTGGTGAACGCCATCTACTTCAAGGGGAACTGGGTGAAGAAATTCCCGAAGGAAGCCACCAGTGATGGACAGTTCAAGCTGAACAAGGTGAGATTTCATCTTCTTGTTGAATTAAAATATTTTGAAATGAAAGCGGAGGAGTTTTGACGTCTTCCCATTGATGCTCGGCAGACTCAAACTAAACCAGTGAAGATGATGTATCAGAAGTCAGAGTTTCCTCTGGCCTTGATCCCAGAGATGGACAGTCAGGTTCTGGAGCTGCCGTATGTCGGGAAGAATGTCAGTATGTTGATCATCCTTCCTAACGAGATTCAAGACAAAACCACTGGCCTTCAGAAGGTAAGCAGAAAGACACCAGAGATAGCCCTGAACACCTTGATTAGCTCGTTCAGGTGTGTTTGATTGGGGTTGGAGCTGAAATGTGTAGAACGGTAGCTCTCCAGGAGCAGGGTTAGATACCACTGGCATATACTGACTTTATTGAAAATGAAGGTCCGAAAATGGGGCTTTCACAGTGAAGCCATAGAAGTGAGCAGTTCTTAAAAAAATACTTTTTTTTCTTAATGTGAAGAACATCTAAAGAACCATTTTCCACTGTAAAGAACCTTTTGTGTTAATGGAACGGTTCCATGGATGTTAAATGTTCTTCATGATACCATAGATGCCAATATAGAATCTTTATTCTACATGGATTGTCATTTCATTATTTCTTTATGGCAAATAAATGTGCCAAGTTCTTAGCATATATGTTGGTTTCATATGGTAAAAAAAAAAAAAAAAAAAAAAAAAAAAAAAAAACCTTAACATGACTTTCTTATGCAGCTTGAAAAGGCACTGACCTACGAGAAGCTGATGGAGTGGACGAGACCTGAAGTCATGTATAAAGGAGAAGTTGAAGTATCGCTGCCCAGATTCAAGATGGAGAAAACCTACGACATGAAGAATCTTCTGATCAGCATGGGAATGGAGGATGTGTTTAATGAGCAGAAGGTGAATCTTTCAGGCATGTCGCCAAGCAATAATCTGGTGCTGACGAAGGTGATTCATAAAGCCTTTGTTGAAGTAAACGAGGAAGGAACCGAAGCAGCTGGAGCAACTGGTGCCATTTTCGCCACTCGTTCATTTGCACAGATGTTTATTGCAGACCATCCCTTCCTTTTCTTCATCCGTCATAATCCAACCAAGAGCATTCTGTTTTACGGACGCTTCTGCTCTCCGTGAGCGAATCCTGCGCTGTATATGGGAATCTTGCAGCTAGTTTAGTTGGTGATCGGGTTAGAATGAGTAGAGGAGACTCTCGACAGCTACTAATTGTCATCTTTTGGTATAAGAAACATTTATATATGCATACAGTATCAGAACCTTACATGAGCAAGACTTACATTAAATGAATGGTAATAAACTGTTTTCAGTTTTGTGTGGTACTGGAATTGAATTGCTTCAGTCTCAAGTGGGACCTGCATTATAATTATTTGAAATGCATGAAATACTTTGTACTGATCATTTTAGAGCAGGGTTATTATCATTAACTAAAACTAAAAGAAAACCATTTTCCTTATTGGAAATAAAATAAACAAGAACTGAAATAAGTTATATTTATATAAATTTTTTTTCAGCTAGTGCCAAGGCAATATTTCTCATTTTTGTTTAGTTTAAGCTGAAGTAGTAAATTAGACATGAAATGACAAAAACACAAAATTACAAAAACTTTAAGGTTACATAAAACTAGCATTTAAAAATGAATGAAAATTAAAAAATATATAAAATTATATGAAAACAGCATTCTTTTAGAGTCTTCGATTAGATTCTTTATTGAAATAATGGGCATTGAAATAGTGGGCATCATTGTAAAGATTTCAACTTTTAATTGAGCATTACAATTTCACTATAAAACTAAACACACTACAACAACTATTGCTAGAATCACCCCAAAACTAAGCATTTAACATAGAAATAATTGAACAATAGATTTAGATTCAAAATATGGATGTCTTTCCTCAGATGGAGAGAAGACTGTTATGGCTCTTGATGTGTTTATAATTGAAGATATTAAATGCATTACAGTTGTCCTGGTCTCACCTTTTGATGATAATTCAGATGTTGTGGTTTTACATGGGTCTCTACATGTCAAATATGTAATCAAATGCATCCGTTTACATTAAGAACTTGTGTTTTTCCAGATTATCTGTATGCCAAAGCTTCATTAAAAATAAAAAAACTTTTTTTGTTTGATTTTTCATTAATTTAATAGAAACAGCTGTTACAGGCATGGTGTAAGAAACTCAAATAGATTTTGAGAGAGTTTTGCAGGGACCAAAGCAAGAGGGAAAAAATAAATTACCACTGTATAGTTAAAAAGTTAAAATCCTATAGATATTAGCTTTTTTAGTTAAAAAAAGGTTGGGGCATGTTGTCACATTTAACTTAATGCAGTCGATTAATTAAACGACATGTTATGTATTGTTTTGAGTTTAATTGTCATCTTCTTCTGAAAAGCCATAAAGAAAGGCAACTAAATACCAAATGTAAAAATCAACACAAAACTTTGTCTCTAACTGATCTAGACTTTGTAAAAAGAAGCCTGTTATAATACAGCCAATACAATGCTGTTGGGGCATGTTGTCACAAAACCTCAGTGTGTTTATTGAAATGTATTTTTTAAATGGGTAATAATTTTAGAAATGTTCAATAACATTTATGTAAACCAGTCTTACTAGTATGTTAATATTTAGAATTTTCATTTGTTAGTAATTAGTAATTTTATGTACTATGTGTTTTTTTTTAAACATTAGGCCTACTATTTATTTTTATTTCAGTTTTAGTTTGAATAATTTTAGTAGGTTACTTCAGTACCTTTTTAGTACTTTTAAGTGAGTTGTGTAGGAAACCTTTCTAGTTTTAGGTTTTCATCTTATTTTATTTGAGCTTTATTTTAATTACCAAAATTACATTTTTAGTTTTATTTAACAATAACAACACTTGCAGAAACTTTAGCCTATAGAAGCCTTAAATATATTTTTTATGCCTTATTCTGAGATTTAAAAAAAAAAAAAAAAAAAAAAAAAAAAAATGTGTGTTTGGGGGGGGGGTGTTTGTAGCATATAAACAATCATAAAGTTGTCATAAGGAAAATATAGGAAAAAATTCTAAAATGCAAATTAGTTCTTGTCTAGCAGCATATTTGATTTCTTAGCCAATTAAGACATAAGAAAAAAACAGAACCTGTCAATTAGACAAATAAATGAATAAACTGACATTTCTGTCCCCCTCACTTCTGAAATGATGGCTACACCTCAGTGTGCAATGACCTTGAATTTAACCCTCATTGACTTACAACATTTAATTCTAAACATCATTTCATTTAGTATAGTTCTCCTCATTCAGCATGTTATTAGTCAGATTTTTGTTCATCAGCTGTGCTTTGAAATGTTTTTTTTTTTTTGTCACCAATGACAATTCTTTTCATAAGGATTTTTATTTAATTAATCTGCTACTTCTATTAGCTAAAATGTGGTATACATGTAAATATAGAGAAAGGTCCTGTCCCAAATGGAATACTTCATGTGCACTTGCTGTCTTACGGACCATTACAATTGCCGCCGCATGCGCATATCCATTAAGTATACGAGACCGCAGCACTCACCGGGCCAAGTTACACCGGGCTGTCGCCAAACCTTTACCCCGTGGTCAGATCTTGTGTTCCTCTGGGCAGGGGTGCCCCTAGAGCAGATCTCCAGACATGCTGTGGTTTACACAGATGCCTCCACCAGCGGCTGGGGGGACACATACAATGGGCATGCAGTCTCAGGGGTTTGAACGGGCCTGCAGCTGCATTGGCACATCAATTGCCTTGAGTTGTTAGCAGTGCGCCTTGCATTGAACCGTCTCAAAGTGTGCTTACGAGGCAAGCACTTGCTGGTCCGAATGGACAACACAGCGACCGTTGCATACATCAACCGACAAGGTGGTCTGCACTCCCGTTGCATCTCGCAACTCACCCACCATCTCCTCCTTTTGGGGTTGGAAGGTTCCTTTGGTCACTTCGTGCTGTTCACATTCCGGGCCTGCTCAACCGTACAGCCAACGAGCTGTCTCGAACAATGCTCCCGGGAGAATGGCGACTCCATCCCCAGATGGTCCAGCTGATTTGGAGATGGTTCGGAGCCGCTCAGGTAGACCTGTTTGCTTCTCCATAGACCTCTCACTGCCAGTTGTTCTACTCCCTGATCGAGGGAACACTCAGTACGGACGCACTGGCAAACAGCTGGCCGGATGGCCTACGCAAATATGCGTTTCCCCCAGTGAGTCTTCTCGCACAGACACTGTGCTTTCCTTTCTGCAGCAAGGACTGGAGCGAAGGCTGTCTCCCTCCACCCTCAAAGTCCAGGTTGCCGCTATTGCTGCGTAGCATGACCCTGTGAATGGTAAGTCTTTAGGTAAGCATGACCTCGTCATCAGGTTCCTTAGAGGGGTCGGGAGGTTAGGCCCCCCTCTATACCCTCTTGAGACCTGACTCTAGTGCTAAAATCACTTCAGCAGGGCCCATTCGAGCCTTTGCATTCAGTTGACCTAAAGTTTCTTTCATTGAAAACTCTGCTCCTGCTTGCACTGGCCTAGAGTTTGGGCCGGTTGACTCACAGGTAATTCTGAGGCCCCAAGGTGCCCAAGGTTCCCACTACACCCTTCAAAGACCAAGTGGTGAACCTGCAAGCGCTGCCTCTGGAGGAGGCAGACCCAGCCCTGGCTTTGCTCTGTCCCGTCCAAGCATTGAGATGCTACGTAGACCGGACACAAAGCTTCAGGACTTCAGACCAGCTCTTTGTCTGTTACAGAGGCCGGCAGAAGGTGGGTGCCATCACCCTGGCTTATCAGGCACAGGGTGTGCCCTGCCCATTCAGGTTGCGAGCTCACTCAACTAGAAGTGTTGCATTCTCCTTCCGCACTGAAGGAGGGAACAGAGACGTCACGTCCCGTCGCTATGGTTGCTGTACCACCGCTGAGCGGCTGGGTCACCGGCTCGGCTCCTCAGCGAAAACCTGGTATGCATTGCACCTGCTGCCTTATTATACTCACGCTGTGATCAGCGGCAGCTGGATGCAATAATTACATGCCAGTGTGCATTGGCTCGTTTAGTTTACACTCGAAGTAGATTGCTCTATCGAATCGATATTCCAATTTGCCGGTCACCGACGTGACGTCTCTGTTCCGTCCTTCAGGGAACGAGGGTTACCATACGTAACCGAGACGTCTGATCACTGATCTACTGAGAGTTGCTGAATCATCCACCCTCCCCTCGACTACATTCAGCTCTAACAAGCCTTTAGTTTGACAGGAAGGCTGGATTTGTTTTAGAGGCTGGGCAACATTTATTAAAAGGACAAAGAAGAGAATTCATTGACACACGGGACACTTCTGCTGAATACTCTAGGTAAGGCTTTTATTTCACTTCTCTTTTTTGTTTGTTTGTTTATTTGAAGGATTTTTATTTAATTAATAGTCTGATATAACTAAGAAGTTCAGATCTGTACATGTAAATGACCCTCAAACAACTGTTCTGATGAACTGATGTCATATGAGACATAAAGCATCTATGTTTCTTTGACAAATGTGATGTTGTTTACATAGGAAATGACAACTGAACAATGCTGTGATTGGGATTTCTTTGGAATTATTTTAACTCTGTTAAGCTGATAATGCATTTTCTTCTTTCTTACTCAGCTTCTGAAAATGGAGCCTTTGTCTGCAGCAAACACACAGTTCTCTCTAAACCTGTTTGAGAAGATCAGTGAAGGAGACGCATCAGGAAATGTGTTCTACTCTCCGATCAGCATCTCCTCGGCTCTGGCCATGGTGTCGCTCGGAGCAAAAGGAAACACAGCGGCGCAGATGTTTAAGGTGATCTCACACAATCTGAGGTTCTGCATCTACGTTCTGGCCCCGTCCCAAATCACATCCTGCCATCCGCACACATTGATGACGCAATGCCATTGACTGTTGAGTGATGGGAAAGTAAAGAGAGAGAATAAGAGTGGGGTTTTGAAATAATGTACTATTTATGATTTGGGGAATAAGGATCAAAGGAGCTGGATGATATGTTAAAACTTCACAAATGTTAAGTTACTGATTGTATGCCCAATCTTAGGATTTTTTTGTATTGATCTGAAACTATTTTATGAATCGCTCAGCTCATCACTTAATAAGAAAGCTTTTTTATATGTAAAAATTAATGAATACTCAAACTTATAAATTATACTAAAATAGCTCTGTTTCAGTCTTAAACTAGATGCTTTACTGAAATAATGTTAAGTAGACATTATAATACTACCAACTATTGCTGTAATTCCTGACAGGATACCACATTCGTTAAGGTAATTAAAAAAAAAAAATTAACCAAGCTGTATAGAGAAGTTGTGATGATTTGTACTGATTTGCGTTTGAATATTTTATTAGCCAACAAGAAGAATTTTTTTTTTCCCTGCAAACAAATAGCGCCGACTGCAGTTACCTGACTGAGCCTGTGTTATTAGTTTCACCTAGGTGTTATCAGGGAATGATGCTGCATTCATGCCATATCGTAATTACTGTAATTTCGAGATGACAACATGTGACGTTTTGCTTGGAGCTGTTCACACCCTTGGACTCGAACTCAGAACTATTGCACTATCAATGCCTGAACATAGCGCCTGATGAATTTGAGGTGGTCAGGAGGTATCAGCCGTAGCTCTCAGAACACTCCTAGTTCACAAGTTGTAATAACGAGTTTAACAAGGACATGAACGCTTTTTACAAGTTAGTATTTCATAATTATGGTAATTACAATATGGCTTGAACGCACCTTCGGAATGTGGTGACTGGCCAATCAGAATCATTTAGTTGCTTTAGGTTGGCTCATTTGGAAATGTGAAGCTCTTCATATTTGTTTGGAACATTTGTATGGAAAACGGTGTTTGTTTGTTTGTTTTTGTTTGTTTGTTTGTTTGTTTTGAGATCCTATTATACTGTAGTTCTTATTAATGTTTTGAATTAATGTTTTATATATATTGATTTTGGTTAAAGTTTTAGTAATTTTGTTGTGTTTTGGCAACTAGCTGAAATTAAATGTTTAAGAGTTTTTTGATATTTTGTTTCAGTTAATTTCATTTTAAGTAATGAAACCCTTTTTAATGGTTTTGCTTTTAGTTTTAGTTAATGATAGAAGAATTTCCCAAAGGAAATCACCAGAGATGGACAGTTCAAGCTGAACAAGGTGAGATTTCATGCTCTTGTTCATTTAAAGTATATTTGAAATTAATCTTCATCCATGGCACAGTTTCTGATCAGCATGGGAATAGAAGTTACCTTTTACCTTCAGAAGGTGAATCTTTCAGGCATATCGACCAGGAATGACCTGGTGCTGTCGAAGGTGATTCATAAAGCCTTTTCATAAAGCCTGTTGTATGTTTGGCAACAATTCTTTTAACCCTAAGTTATGCAGTGAGTAGCTTTTCAATTCTAAAAATAACCATACTGGAAGATGTACCCATGTTCATACTCCAGGATGACAGTGTCAAGATTCATCAGGCTCAAATTGTGGTTCAGGGAGCATGAGGAATAATTTTCATGTATGAATTGGTCACCACAGAGTCTCGAGCTTGACCCTACTGAAGGTCTTCAGGATATGCTGGAGCTGACTTTACAGAACAATTCAACTCACATTGTCAATACAAGCTAATCTTTTTTGTCCAGGCAGTGTATTCAACTGGCTACATGTTGGTACAATCTAGAATACAAACTTATTTTTCTCAATATTTGTGAGTGGCAAAAGTATATATATCTTTGCTTTCAGTATATGACCCCCTTTTGCAGCAATAACTGCAGGTATTGCAGGTTTTTTGTAACAGCTGATCAGTCCTGTACAATGGCTTGTAGGAATTTTAGCCCATTCCTCAGTACAGAACCACTTCAGCTCTGTTATGTTGGTGGGTTTCCTCCTATGAACTGCTTGCTTTAGGTCCTTCCACAAAATTTCAATTGGATTTAGGTCCGGAATTTGACTTAATCGAACATTATCTTTGTTCTTCTTTACCTATTCTTTGGTAGAATGACTTGTGTGCTTGGTTTGGTTGTATTGTTTGTATGCTTTCTCTTGGTATTTGTTTTTCTGAAAGGTGTACTTTCTTTTTTTTTGGGAATTTGTTGTTATATTTTTGTATTCATTATTCCATCAATGATGGCAAGCCGTCCTGGACCAGATGCAGCAAAACAGGCCAGAATCATGCACTACGACCACCATGTTTCACAGATGGGATAAGGTTCTTATGCTGGTCTCATCTCCAATATTCCTCTGGCTTGTCCACATGATCTTTAGCAAACTGCAGACGGGCAGTAATGTTGGGAGAGCAGTGGCTTTCTTCTTGCGACTCTGCCATGGACACCATGGTTGTTCAGTGTTCTCCTGATGGTGAACTCATAAACATTAACATTAGCCAATGTGAGAAAGGCCTTTAGTTGTTTAGAAGTTAGCCTGCAGTCCTTTGAAACCTAGTGGACTTTTACACGTCTTGCTTTTTGAGTGTTCTTTGTTGATGGAGCACTCCTGGGGAGGGTAACAGTGCTCTTGAATTCTTCTCCATTTGTACACAATCTGTCTGACCGTGGATTGGTGGGGTTCAAAACTCTTTAGACATGGCTTTAAAACCTTTTCTAGCCTGATGAGCAACAGCAACTCTTTTTCTGAGGTCCTCAGAGATCTCATTTGTTTGTGCCATGATACACTTCCACAAACATGAACAGATAGATCCCTGTTCTTTAAATAAAACAGGGCACACACTGACACCTGATATTCACCTCACTGATTAAAAACACCTCCGAACAGATGGACTCTAATTTCACAATTTTATATTTATTTATTTATCCACAGATGACAGCACAATTACTCGAAATGTGTTAATCAAATGTGTGGAAAGAAACCTGAAAACTTTTGCAAGAACATTTTGTGGTTTGCAGACTAATAAACTGGAATTCTTTAACTTCCAGTGAAAACAATCTACTTGGCACAAAACCAAAGGCACACTGATTACACCTGCCATACTGTATGATGGTGAAAGTGTGTTTACACACTAGTGTCTTCATACAGTCACACCCAAAATAACTCACAGTTCTGACTTAATAACCTTCATTTTAAAGCAAGTAAGTTACTTCACAGCCATTCACATGTATAACATCAGCCTGTACGTCTGATGTTGTGTGATAATGTGCAGAAATGATGCTTGATGCATGTCATGGTTTATTATTTTTTTAAATTAATTATTGTATAACAGTTTCAGGAACAATAATATTCCAATTCAAATCGTGCACTCCAGTTAAAAATACTGTCGTACTTGCTCTCCTCTGAGCATGATGGGAAATGACCTTATGACGACACAGTTTAACCCTCATTGAATTACAACATTTAACTTTAAACTTGCTGTCATGTATTTTGTAATTGTCCTTTAGCAGCTTCATTTTGGTCAGATTTCTCTTCATCCGCTGTGCTTTTTTAACCTATGACATGCCTTAAGGAATGTTATTTCTTTCAGTTATTTATTTAATCTGCTACTTCTTTTAGCAGCATATAGTGTATAGGCTATAAATGCAAATATGGGGGAAATAAGCATTTGTTTGTAGTTTGAAGTGTGTAAACTCAAAAAGTAGTGTACAGAATTTCAGAATGTTTTAATATAATGTAAATTCGTCCCCCGCACTTTTCTCGGGCGAGTGTGTTCTTATAGAGGTTTTCAAGAGCTGATTTAAAACTCAAAGAGACAGGGTAGTCTGCACATGACCTGATATTTTATTCGGACCCAGAATAAGGCGAGAGGAACATCATGGAGAGCTAAACACTCATGCAGTGTGTGTTTCATTCATACTCGAAGCTGGAGGCGCTCTCGCGCAGAAAGTATAACCAGGAAATGGACAAAAAGCGTCCATCGCTGTATGAAAACAGTTGTTTTTACAGAAAAACGGAAACGTTTGGAAACATGAAGGCATACGATTGCGACAATATATGGTTTATTTGTGTTTTTCTAATCTTCTCCAGGTAATAAATAATGTATAAGAACAATGCAGTGCTAATTGACAGCATTTATTACAGTATAGAAACTTCCTTATTATGTGATATGACAAGTGTTTGTAGTATATAAGTCTCTTCTGTTCGCCAAGCCTGCATTTATTTGATCCAAAGTACAGCAAAACAGTACAATTTTGAATTTTTTTTAGTATTTTGAAAAACTTTTTCTATTTGATTATATTTTAAAATGTAATTTATTGTGATTTCAAAGCTACATTTTTAGCATCATTACTCAGTCACACGATCCTTCAGAAATTATGTTGATATTCTGATTTGCTGCTCAAAAAACATTTATTATGATGATGATGATGATGTTGAGTAGAATTGTTTCAGGTTTCTTTGATGAATGGAAAGTTCAGAAGAACAGCATTTATCTGAAATAGAAATCTTTTGTAACATTATAAATGTCTTTATCATCACTTTTGATCAATTTAAAGCATCCTTGCTAGATAAATGTATTATTTTCTATAATTTCTTTTCCAAAAAATAAAAATATACTGACTCCAAGTTTTTGAATGGTATCATGTATTATTATGTTACAAAAGCTTTTTATTTCACATGAATATTAAAATAGAAAGCAGTTATTTTAAATAGTAAAAATATTTCACAACATTACTACTTTTGCTGTACTTTGGATCAAATAAATGCAGGCTTGGTGAGCAGAAGAGACTTCTATATAAAATATAAAAAATCTTATTGTTCAAAAACTGTTGACTGGTATATAGATTACAGAAATGTTATACTGTAATATGTGTGTGTGTGTGTATTTATAACATTTCTGTCCCCCTCGCTTCTGAAATTATGGCTACGGGAAACCTCTTCACTTCTGCTGAATACTCAAGGTAAAGCTTTTAATTCACTTCTCTGTTTGTTTGAAGTACTTTTATATAGTTTATAGTCTAACAGAACTAACAAATCAGTAAATCTGATATCTGTATGTGTAAATGGTCCAACTACAGACTACTGAACTACTGTTCTGATATTAGAAATCTGATGCCATATGAGACAAAGCATCCATGTTTCTTTGACAAACATGTGATGTTTACATTGGAAATGACGGCTTGTGTTTGGAATTATTGACACT
The DNA here is from genome assembly GCF_018340385.1 of Cyprinus carpio. Lineage (NCBI taxonomy): Eukaryota > Metazoa > Chordata > Actinopteri > Cypriniformes > Cyprinidae > Cyprinus > Cyprinus carpio. Next base: position 27,043,515 of record NC_056612.1, on the reverse strand, counting down.
TTATTTGTTACGCTGATAATGCATCTCTCTTCTTTCTTGATCAGCTTGTGAAAATGGAGCCTTTGTCTGCAGCAAACACACAGTTCTCTCTAAACCTGTTCAAGAAGATCAGTGAAGGAGACGCATCAGGAAATGTGTTCTACTCTCCGATCAGCATCTCCTCGGCTCTGGCCATGGTGTCGCTCGGAGCAAAAGGAAACACAGCGGTGCAAATGTTTAAGGTGATCTCACACAATCTGAATTTCTGCACCTACTTCAACTGAGAGAGAGTGAAGAGAAAGTTAATACAGACAGAGAGGGAACAAGACCAAGAAGTGACGCAAGCCTTTTGCAGAAAAGATTTTTAAAGGAACATCTCACCCAGAAATGAACATTGGTTATTATTTACTCGTCCTCACTACACTGTTGCAGCTTGTGCTTTTTATTACAAATATGGACTATATTTCCAAGCTGCAGTTATGGTTTAATGTTCAGTGGAGATTATTTGTTAAACATTGACTTGTAAGCAGAACAGATGTAAAAATGATTTCATAAACATTCTGCTTATCAATGTGAGTTCTAGGCATTGCATAAACAAAAATGCTGCCAGATATTTCCACTTATTTAAGATAATCAATGGGCTGAGAGCACAAATCAACAAAGAGTTTTTCTGACATCATCCGTTCCTTGAAATGTCATTATTTGTAGTGCATTTTAAACTTTCTAAAGGGTATTTAAGAAATGGATTCACATTAGATTTTTTAAGTTATAATAATAATGAGATTATATTTATTAACGCTCACAGTCATTTTGTCCCAGAGAGGATTTCCTTTTCCACAATTATTTTTACATCTGACTGAGTGCCCTATTTTAACGATCTAAACGCAAAGTGTAAAGCGCACGGCGTAGGTGCACTCAGGGCGTGACCAAATCCACTTTTGCTATTTTAACGACGGAAAAACGGTTGGCGTGCCCGTGCGCATGGTCTAAACGGGTTGTCCCTATTCTCTTAAAGTCCAACTGAAATCAAAATTGACCATATTTACTTTGTTTGCCTAAACTGACTGTTTTGTGGTGAACAAATCATCCATGCAAGTCAATCCACACAAAAAAATGTTTTGGCTTTGTAATCTTTAATCAAAATCTGAAAATGCCCCTTCCTTCTGCATTGGAGGACCTTCCCTGACCACGCCCCTCCAACTGACAGTAGACAGGCTGCCTGTGTGTTTGCGAGCATTGACAGCGCGTGAAAGGAGCGATGGCGAGGAGGTGCATTTTTGGTTCTAGATCCAATCAGGTGCTAGTTGGAAAATAAAGCCACGCCCACTATTTTGTTTGCAACTTCCAGTTCACGCGAACTTTAATGAGTAATGGGTGTTTTTTGGGCGTAACGTGCAATAAACCAATCAGAGTCTCATCTTCCATTCCCTTTAAGAGCCAGTTGCGCTCGTGCCATGACGGATTTGCTACACGGCGGCAAAGACAGAACGCGTCTCCGAGATGAAAAGGAGCTGCTCGTGTGCGAGCAAATAGATAGCCTAATTCTAATACATGCGATAACTATCCATTATGACATGTAGGCATTTTTATATTTAATTAGCCTACAAAAATTCTTATGCATTGCAATCCTTTAATTTTTAATATTTGGCATGTTTGTGTGCTGCTGTGCGTCCCTGTGTTTAATAAGCAGCATGTACGCGCGTTGTGGACCTCCCTATACTAACACGCTATTTAAATAACAAAGAAAAAACATTGCGCCAGACTTTAGACCAGGTTTGAGTTGGTCTACGGCGCAGTCTATTTTCAGCTCCTTAAAATAGCAATGCGCCAGCAATGCACCTGAATACACCTCTTTTTTTAGACCAGCACGCCCATGGGAACACAAATGGGCGCAAATGCATATGCTAATTAAACAACGTGGCGCTGGGCGGGAAAATGCAAACGGTGCCGGACTGAAACTAGCAAACACACTTGTGCCTTGCGTCGCATTGCGCCGGGTGTATGATAGGACCCTAAAACTTACTGGCTTTGCTCTCACAAGGTATTTAAATTGCTTATGTATTTCTCGTTATGTTATATTATCATGAAATCGTAGATTCAATCTTTTTATTGACCTGTTTTCTTTTAATTAGCACAGGTTTTGTATTTTTTTTTTTTTTGGAAATGATTGATCATAGTCCTCATTGATATGATGCACCTTAGTTTTTGAGTGAACATGTTATAAAAATGTTTTAAAAGACCAGCCATTTTTGTCTGGGGATACCAAGAATTTAATTCTACCATAATAAAATTGTCTAGGTCCTGAGTTTTATCAATCCTCCCAAACCTGACGCAGCGACTCCAGCATCTCATCAACAAGCTCAGAAGCCCCAGATCGCCTGCGGTGTCAAGGGTCAACATGGACCGTCAATGACACAACAAACCCAGAAGTTTGAGGTACCTCCTGAACTTAAGGTTTAGTATGAGTATTTATGTGAAATACTAACCTCATGGCTTGCAATAACAGCTGTATTTGCCGAAGTCATGCATGTAGTCTTTGGGTTCATCTGATTAAATTAGATATTGTTTGATGCAAACAGAAATGTCCTCCTCGGCCGGCACCTGGACAAAAGACTGAGGACCAAATTCATTCCAGCTTCAACAAGCTCATGAGTGAACTGAAGAAACCAGGAGCCCCGTATGTGTTGAGTCTCGCCAACCGTCTCTACGGAGAGCAATCCTACCAGTTTGTGGAGGTAAGACTCAATTACAACAATTAATTGAAGGTTTGCTCGTGATATTAAAGAATAAGGTTCTGGAAATGATCGCTAATTTAATCGATTTGCTATGTTACAGAAATTCCTTAATGATGCAAAAAGATACTATGAAGCCGGACTGGAGAAGGTGGACTTCAAAATGAATTCAGACGCTGCACGTGTCGACATCAACAACTGGGTGGAGAAAAACACTCAAGGTGAAGACCAGCATGAACTTATTCTGAATTTAAAGTGACTCAACACTGTTAAAAACAAAGATTTTTCATACATTTATTTGTAAAGCTTTAGGTTTCAAAAGAATCTTTGAGATACTATTATATTATTTTGTTTTCAGGAAAGATCAAGGACTTGCTCCCACAGGGATCCATCGATGAGATGACGAGACTGGTCTTGGTGAACGCCATCTACTTCAAGGGGAACTGGGTGAAGAAATTCTGGAAGAAAGCCACCAGAGATGGACAGTTCAAGCTGAACAAGGTGAGATTTCATCTTCTTGTTGAATTAAAATATTTGAAATGAAAGCGGGGGAGTTTTGATGTCTTTCTATTGATGCTCGGCAGACTCAAACTAAACCGGTGAAGATGATGTATCAGGACTCAAAGTTTCCTCTGGCCTCCATCCCAGAGATGGACAGTCAGGTTCTGGAGCTGCCGTATGATGGGAAGAATATCAGTATGTTGATCATCCTTCCGAGTGAGATTCAAGATGAGACCACTGGCCTTCAGAAGGTGAGACAGCACAGATTATACTTTATTCAGCATATATTGACTTTATTAAAAATGAAGGTCCCAAAATGGGGTTTTCACAGTGAAGCCATAGAAGAACTATTTTTCGTTTCCCAAAGAACCTTTAAGTGAGCAGTTCTTAAAAGAACCATTTTTTCTTAATGTGAAGAACATCTAAAGAACCATTTTCCACTGTAAAGAACCTTTTGTGGAATGGAAAGGTTCCATGGATGTTAAATGTTCTTCATGGAACCATAGATGCCAATAAAGGACCTTTATTGTACATGGATTGTTGTTTCATTATTTCTTTATGGCAAATACATGTGCCAAGTTCTTAGCATATATGTTGGTTTCATATGGTTTTTTAAAAAAAAACATTAACATGACTTTCTTATGCAGCTTGAAAAGGCACTGACCTACGAGAAGCTGATGGAGTGGACGAGACCTGAAGTCATGCGTCAACAAGAAGTTGAAGTATCGCTGCCCAGATTCAAGATGGAGAAAACCTACGACATGAAGAATCTTCTGATCAGCATGGGAATGGAGGATGTGTTTGACGTGCAGAAGGTGAATCTTTCAGGCATGTCGCCCAACAACGACCTGGTGGTGTCGGAGGTGATTCATAAAGCCTTTGTTGAAGTAAACGAGGAAGGAACCGAAGCAGCTGCAGCCACCGGCATCGTCGCAGATTCTTGTGCAATGATCCCGCAGGTCTTTAACGCAGATCATCCGTTCCTCTTCTTCATCCGACACAATCCAACCAAGAGCATTCTGTTTTACGGACGCTTCTGCTCTCCGTGATCGAGTCCTGCTGCTTGAGACCCTTGCAGCTGGTTTAGTTGGTGATCTGGTTAGAATGAGTAGAGGAGATTCTGGACAACTACTACTAATTGTCATCTTTACTTATATGTCCCAACAGTATCAGAACCTATTGCAATTTACACGAGAAAGACTTACATTAAATGAATGGTAATAAACTGTTTTCAGTTTTGTGTGGTACTTGAATTGTTTTGCTTCAGTCTCAAGTGGGACCTGCATTATAATTATTTGAATTGCATTAAATACTTTGTACTGATCATTTTAGAGCAGGGTTATTATCATTAACTAAAACAAACTAAAAGAAAATCATTTTCCTTATTGGAAATAAAATAAACAAGAACTGAAATAAAATTAAATATAAAACTTTTTTTCTTCAGCTAGTGCCAAGGCAATATTTCTCATTTTTGTTTAGTTTAAGCTGAAGCAATAAATTAGACATGAATTGACAAAAACACAAAATTACAAAAACTTTAAGGTTACATAAAACTAGCATTTAAAAATGAATGAAAATTAAAAAATATATAAAATTATATAAAAACAGCATTCTTTTAGAGTCTTCGATTAGATTCTTTATTGAAATAATGGGCATTGAAATAGTGGGCATCATTGTAAAGATTTCAACTTTTAATTGAGCATTACAATTTCACTATAAAACTAAACACACTACAACAACTATTGCTAGAATCACCCCAAAACTAAGCATTTAACATAGAAATAATTAAACAATGGATTTAGATTCAAAATATGGATGTCTTTCTCAGCTGGAGAGAAGAATGTTATGGCTCTTGATGTGTTTATAATTGAAGATATTAAATGCAGTACAGTTGTCCTGGTCTCACCTTTTGATGATAATTCAGATGTTGTGGTTTTGCACGGGTCTCTGCATGTCATATATGTAATCAGATGCATCCGTTTACATTAAGAACTTGTGTTTTTTTTAGTTAAAAAAGGTTGGGGCATGTTGTCACATTTAACTTAATGCAGTCAAATAATTAAACTACATGTTATGTATTGTTTTGCGTTTAAATGTCATCTTTTTCTGAAAAGCCATAAAGAAAGGCAACTAAATACCAAATGTAAAAATCAACACAAAACTTTGTCTTTAACTGATCTAGACTTTGTAAAAAGAAGCCTGTTATAATACAGGCCAATACAATGCTGTTGGGGCATGTTGTCACAAAACCTCAGTGTGTTTATTGAAATGTATTTTTTAAATGGGTAATAATTTTAGAAATGTTCAATACCATTTATGTAAACCAGTCTTACTAGTATGTTAATATTTTGAATTTTCATTTGTTAGTAATTAGTAATTTTATGTACTATGTGTTTTTTTAAAAACATCAGGATTACTATTTATTTTTATTTCAGTTTTAGTTTGAATCATTTTAGTAGGCTACTTCAGATGCCTCAACCACTGTCTGGGGGGCCGCATACAATGTGCATGCAGTCTCAGGGGTTTGGATGGGCCCGCTGCTGCTTTGGCACATTCAATTCAAGTTTATTTGTTTAGCACATTTTACGATACAAATCATTGCAAAGCAACTTTACAGAAAATTAAGTTTCTACAATATTTAGTAGTAGCTTATCAGTGATGACTGTCAGTTTATGTGCATATGGCAGAAATGTTCGGAAGAAATCAATAAAAGACGTAAACAAACAGACGATTAACACTATTAACAGCAATTATGCAATCAAACTTATAGCAAAATGTGGTAGTTCTGTATGTTGTCTCTGGGTTAGCATCATCTGAGGTCCTCTGAGGGGTTGGCATCATCTCTTCTCAGGTGTTCTGGATCCAGACTGGAGCTTGTGTAAATCCTAGTTACCAAGGGATGTAAATCCCGTGGCAAAACAGAGAAACAAATAGAGACATAATTAGCGTAGCTGCTGTTCCAGCCAAGTAAAATTAATTAGTTTAACCCAAGCTAAAGAAGAGGTGTGTTTTTAATCTAGATTTAAACAGAAAAAATGTGTCTGAAACACGAACATTATCAGGAAGGCTATTCCAGAGTTTGAGAGCCAAATGTGAAAAAGCTCTACCTCCTTAGCTATCCTAGGTACTACCAAAAGTCAAGAGTTTTGTGACCTTAGGGAGCATGATGGATTGTAGCGTGGTAGAAGACTAGTTAGGTACGCAGGAGCTAAACCATTTAGGGCCTTATAAGTAAGTAATAATATTTTGTAAATGATACGGAACTTAATAGGTAGCCAGTGCAGAGACTGTAAAATTGGGGTAATATAATCATATTGTCTTGACCTGGTAAGGACTCTAGCCGCTGCATTTTTGACTACCTGTAGCTTGTTTATTGAGGATGCAGGACAACCAGCTAGCAGTGCATTACAATAGTCATGAATGCATGAACTAGCTTTTCTGCATCGTAGCTCGGCAATGTTTCTAAGATGGAAGAATGCTGTTTTTGTAACACGGGAAATATGATTTTCAAAAGACAAGTTGCTGTCTAATATAACACCCAGATTTTTGACAGTAGAGGAAGTAACAGTATATCCGTCTAGTTGCAAATTGTAATCTACGAGATTTTGTGTAATGTTTTTTGGTCCAGTAAGTAATATCTCTGTCTTATCTGAATTTAATAGGAGAAAATTATTGGTCATCCAATTTTTAACACACTCTGTTAGCTCAGATAATTTAAAAGTTTCATCTGGTCTTGTTGAGATATATAGTTGAGTATCATCAGCATAACAGTGGAAACTAATCCCATATTTTTGAATGATATTACCAAGGGGCAACATGTATATTGAAAATAGCAGAGGACCTAGGACAGATCCTTGTGGCACTCCATATTTTACTGGTGATAAATGAGATGACTCCCCATTTAAATAAACAAAGTGGTAGTGATCGGACAGGTAGGATCTAAGCCATCTTAAAGGCTCCCCTTGGATACCTGTATAGTTTTGTAATCTATCTATGAGTATGTCATGATCTATGGTGTCGAACGCAGCACTAAGATCAAGTAAAACTAGCAATGAGATGCAGCCTTGGTCTGACGCAAGAAGCAAGTCATTTGTAATTTTAACAAGTGCAGTTTCTGTGCTATGATGGGGCCTGAAACCTGACTGAAATTCTTCATAGATCAGGCACATCAATTGCCTTGAGTTGTTAGCAGTGCGCCTTGCCTTGAACCGTCTCAAAGGGCGCTTAGGAGGCAAGCACTTGCTGTTCCAAATGGACAACGCAGCGACAATTGCGTACATCAACCGACAAGGTGGTCTTCGCTCCCGTCGCATGTCGCAACTCAACCGCCACCTCCTCCTTTGGAGTTGGAAGGTTCTGAGGTCACTTTGTTCTGTTCACATTCCGGGCCTGCTCAAGCATACAGCCGACGAACTGTCTCAAGCAATGCTTCCGGGAGAATGGTGACTCCATCACCAGACGGTCCAGCTGATTTGGAGACGCATCAGAGCTGCTCAGGTAGACCTGTTTGCTTCTCCAGAGACCTCTCACTGCCAGTTGTTCTACCCCCTGACCGAGGGAACACTCAGCATGGACGCACTGGCACACAGCTGGCCGCAAGGCCTATGCAAATATGCGTTTCCCCCAGTGAGTCTTCTCGCACAGACACTATGCAAAATCCGGGAGGATGAGGAGCGAATCTTGCTAGTGGCGCCGTATTGGCCCACTTGGACCTGGTTCCCAGTGTTCCTTGTGACAGACCCTCCTTGGCCGATTCCTCTGAGGAAGGATCTACTGACTCAGAGACAGCCCACCGTGTGGCACCCACGTCCAGACCTTTGGAAACTCCATGTTTGGTCCCTGGACGGGACGTAGAGGGTCTAAGTGATCTAACCCAGGAGGTAGCGAACACCATCCCTTCGGCGAGAGCACCGTCTATGAGACATGCTTATGCTTTGAGGTGGAACCTGTTCGTTGAGTGGTGTTCTTATCGCCGAGAAGACCCCCGAAGATGCCCGATTGCGGTCGTGCTTTCCTTTCTGCAGCAAGGACTGGAGCGAAGGCTGTCTCCCTCCACCCTCAAAGTCCAGGTTGATGCTATTGCTGCGTACCATGACACCATGAATGGGAAGACTTTAGGTAAGCATGACGTCGTCATCAGGTTCCTTAGAGGGGCCGGGAGGTTAGGCCCCCTTACACCCTCTTGGAAGCTGACTCTAGTGCTAAATTCACTACAGCAGGGCCCATTCGAGCCTTTGCATTCAGTTGACCTAAAGTTTCTTTCATTGAAAACTCTGCTCCTGCTTGCACTGGCCTCCATCAAGAGGGCAGGGGACCTGCATGCATTCTCGGTTGACGACTCGTGCCTAGAGTTTGGGCCGGCTGACTCCCAGGTAATCCTGAGGCCCCGGCCTGGCTACGTGCCCAAGGTTCCCACTACACCCTTCAAAGACCAAGTAGTGAACTTGCAAGCGCTGTCCCTGGAGGAGGCAGACCCAGCCCTGGCTTTGCTCTGTCCCGTCCAAGCATTGAGATGCTACGTAGACCGGACACAAAGCTTCAGGACTTCAGACCAGCTCTTTGTCTGTTACGGAGGCCGGCAGAAGGTGGGTGCCATCACCCTGGCTTATCAGGCACAAGGTGTGCCCTGCCCATTCAGGTTGCGAGCTCACTCAACTAGAAGTGTTGCATCCTCCTGTGTGCTGAAGGAGTGAACAGAGACGTCACGTCACATTTAGTTTACACTCAAAGTAGATTGGTCTATCGAAGCGATATCCCAATTCGTCGATTACCGACGTGACGTCTCTGTTCCGTCCTTCAGGGAAAGAGGGTTACCATACGTAACCGAGACATTTTCTGATCACTGATCTACTGAGAGTTGCTGAATCATCCACCCTCCCCTCGATTACATTCAGCTCTAACAAGCCTTTAGTTTGACAGGAAGGCTGGATTTGTTTTAGAGGCTGGGCAACATTTATTAAAAGGACACAGAAAAGAAATTCATTGACACAAGGGACACTTCTGCTGAATACTCTAGGTAAGGCTTTTATTTCACTTGTTTGTTTGAAGGATTTTTATTTAATTAATAGTCTGATAGAACTAAGAAGTTAGTTAATTTCAGATCTGTACGTGTAAATGACCCTCGAACAACTGTTCTGATGAACTGATGTCATATGAGACATAAAGCATCTATGTTTCTTTGACAAATGTGATGTTGTTTACATAGGAAATGACAACTGAACGATGCTGTGATTGGGATTTCTTTGGAATTATTTTCACTCTGTTAAGCTGATAATGTATCTCTCTTCTTTCTTACTCAGCTTGTGAAAATGGAGACTTTGTCTGCAGCAAACACACAGTTCTCTCTAAACCTGTTTGAGAAGATCAGTGAAGGAGACGCATCAGGAAATGTGTTCTACTCTCCGATCAGCATCTCCTCGGCTCTGGCCATGGTGTCGCTCGGAGCAAAAGGAAACACAGCGGCGCAGATGTTTAAGGTGATCTCACACAATCTGAGGTTCTGCATCTATGTACTGTCCCGTCCCAAATCACATCCTGCCATCCGTACACATTGATGACGCAATGCCATTGACTGTTGAGTGAGGGGAAAGTGAAGAGGGAGAATAAGAGTGGGGTTTTGAAATAATGTACTATTTATGATTTGGGAATCAGGATCAAAGGAGCTGGATGATATGTTAAAACTGTTAACTCTCTGTGGCCTATTTCATCTTCACAAATGTTAAGTTACTGATTGTATGCCCAATCTTAGGATTTTTTGTATTGATCTGAAACTTTTATGAATCTCTCAGCTCATCACTTAATAAGAAAGCTGCTAAAACAACTGTTTTGATGGAAAAAATAATGACTTCGGTGAAAGGGTTACCGCCTGATTATTCTTTGAACTTGACATTTTCATGTGCAATTATTTATTTTAGGATTTTATCTACCTGTTTTTCTGTTTATATATCTTTTTATTTATTATTTAAGTATTTACTATGTTTTGTATTATGGTTGTGTATTATTTTATTGCTTTGCATCAACCTGAGTCACATATTGTTCTTTTAAACCCCTGTGAGTGTTGAGTTAAAAAAAAAAAAAAAAAGAATAAGAGTGGGAAGTGACAAGATCACAAAATCTGACATGTTTATTTATTATTATTATTATTATTATTTACAGTGTATATATATAGAGAGAGAGAGAGTAAATTATTATTTTCAACCCTCATTCTGAATTTCTGTCTAAACGATCGGTTTTAAGGGGCGCGTCCTTTAAGGCTGTTATGATCAGCTAACAGCTCACCATAATATGAACAATGTTTATTATTTATTCGTCCTCACCACACATGTGCATTATATTCCAAATGTGCACTATACTTCCAAGCTGCAGTTATTGATTGATGTTCAGAACATTAATAACTGCAGTACATATGTAAATGGCTTCACAAACAGGAAACTGATTCTGCTTGTAACTCGATCTGTGTAATTTGAGTTCCAGGCATTGCATAATCAGAAAAGATACCAGATATTTACTTATAGTTAGTCAATGGCCTGAGGACGCAAATCAACAAAGTATTTATTTGACATCATCCATTCCTTGAAATGTCTTTATATATTCTATATGTCTATATATTGAATTTTTATATTTAAAACCAAGGGTATTTAAGAAATTAATTTACAATAGATGCTAAAGTTATCAGAAAAGCGAGATTATATTTATCAACCTCACAGTCATTTTTATCCGAAAAGGGTTTCTTTTTCCCAAAAATGCTAATGTTATCACATCTGACTACAACATAACGACTAATAATAACGTATCATAAATTTTCTGATAATTTTTGTTCTTTTTTCCCACTTTGTTACACTTCAGTTAAAAATGACTGACCTACAAAAATTGGTTTTATATTTCTCATTATGCTATATCATTACAAATCTTCATTACAAATCTTTCAAATAATATAATACATTTATTTTATTTTATTTTATTTTATTATTATTTAATTTATTTATTTATTTATTTTGTACCGTAGTTTTTGAGAGAACATGTCAAAATTATCCACAAATAATGCTTTTTTCCCACTCAGAAACTGAGGTGCATGAACTCAGATCAGTGAGGCTTATAAACAATTCATTTCAAAAAGAAATAAAAACACTGTGCTAATTGAAAGAAAACAAGTCGATAAAAAGATTGAGTCCAAGATTTGGTTATAATACAGCATAAAGAAAGATTTACAAGCAGTTCTACTTATTGCCAGTCATTTCTGACTGTGAACACCAAAGGGATTTAATTCTGCCATAATAATGCTGTGTAGGTCCTGGGTTTTAACAATCCTGCTCAGCCGGCACCTGGACAAAAGACTGAGGACCAAATTCATTCCAGCTTCAACAAGCTCATGAGTGAACTGAAGAAACCAGGAGCCCCGTATGTGTTGAGTCTCGCCAACCGTCTCTACGGAGAGCAGTCCTACCAGTTTGTGGAGGTAAGACTCAATTACAACAATTAATTCAAGGTTTGCTCGTGGTATTAAAGAATAAGGTTCTGGAAATGATCGCTAATTTAATCGATTTGCTATGTTAACAGAAATTCCTTAATGATGGAAAAAGATACTATGAAGCTGGACTGGAGGAGGTGGACTTCAAGATGAATTCAGACACTGAACGTGTCGACATCAACAGCTGGGTGGAGAAAAACACTCAAGGTGAAGATCAGCATAAACTTAATCAGAAAAAGTTTTAAGTTACTCTGCACTATTAAAAACAAATAGTTTTGAAAATAAATGAATGGTAATTTGTAAAGGTTAAGGATTAGCTGCTTTAGCTTGGCTCTTTGGGGGAAAAATATGTAAAAATGTGAAGTACTTCTGGGTTGTTTGGAACAGTGTTTTATTATTATTATTATTAGTAGTAGTAGTAGTATAGCTCATATTAATATTTTATAGCTTTTATTTTTATATTTTTTATTTTAATTTTGGTTAAAGTTTTAGTTTTGTTGTGTTTTTGGCAACTAGCTGAGGCAAAAATATATTTAAGGGTTTTTTATATTTTATTTTATTTCAGTTATTTTCATTTTATGCAATGTCTTTTTTAATGGTTTTGCTTTTGGTTTAAGTTATCGATAACAGTCCTGCTCTACGCTCTTAAATTAATGGTTAGATCTTTAGGTTTATTTTATTATATGTACTGTAGATCTTGAGTTGTTCTATGGCTTCTTTTGAGGATAAAATTCTTGATGTCTTGTTCCTATACAGTGGTTTATTTGTAGAGCTTTATTTATTTATTTATTATTTTAAATAATGAATGTCTTGAGTTGCTCTATAGCTCTTTGGAAAATAATAAAATTATTGCTGTCATACACATACACATATACAAGTGCATCTCAATAAATTAGAATGTCGTGGAAAAGTTCATTTATTTCAGTAATTCAACTCAAATTGTGAAACTCGTGTATTAAATAAATTCAGTGCACACAAACTGAAGTAGTTTAAGTCTTTGGTTGTTTTAATTGTGATGATTTTGACTCACATTTAACAAAAACCCACCAATTAACGATCTCAACAAATTAGAATATGGTGACATGCCAATCAGCTAATCAACTCAAAACACCTGCAAAGGTTTCCTGAGCCTTCAAAATGGCCTCTTAGTTTGGTTCACTAGGCTACACAATCATGGGGATCACTGCTGATCTGACCGTTGTCCAGAAGACAATCATTGACACCCTTCACAAGGAGGGTAAAACACAAACATTCATTGCCAAAGATGCTGGCTGTTTACAGAGTGCTGTATCCAAGCATGTTAACAGAAAGTTGAGTGGAAGGAAAAAGTGTGGAAGAAAAGATGCACAAGCAACCGAGAGAATCATAGCCTTATGAGGTTTGTCAAGCAAAATCAATTCAAGAATTTGAGTGAACTTCACAAGGAATGGACTGAGGCTGGGTCAAGGCATCAAGAGCCACCACACACAGACGTGTGTCAAGGAATTTGGCTACAGTTGTCGTATTCCTCTTGTTAAGCCACTCCTGAGACGTCTTACCTGGGCTAAGGAGAAGAAGAACTGGACTGTTGCCCAGTGGTCCAAAGTCCTCTTTTCAGATGAGAGCAAGTTTTGTATTTCATTTGGAAACCAAGGTCCTAGAGTCTGGAGGAAGGGTGGAGAAGCTCATATCCCAAGTTGCTTGAAGTCCAGTGTTAAGTTTCCACAGTCTGTGATGATTTGTGGTGCAGTGTCTTCTGCTGGTGTTGGTCCATTGTGTTTTTTGAAAACCAAAGTCACTGCACCCGTTTACCAAGAAATTTTGGAGCACCTCATGCTTCCTTCTGCTGACCAGCTTTTTGAAGATGCTGATTTCATTTTCCAGCAGGATTTGGCACACTACCAAAAGCACCAAAAGTTAAATGACCATGTTATTGGTGTGCTTGACTGGCCAGCAAACTCACCAGACCTGAACCCCAGAGAGAATCTACGGAGTATTGTCAAGAGGAAAATGAGAAACAAGAGACAAAAAAATGCAGATGAGCTGAAGGCCACTGTCAAAGAAACCTGGGCTTCCACACCACCTCAACAGTGCCACAAACTGATCACCTCCATGCCACGCCGAATTGAGGCAGTAATTAAAGCAAAAGGAGCCCCTACCAAGTATTGAGTACATATACAGTAAATGAACATACTTTCCAGAAGACCAACAATTCACTAAAAATGTTTTTTTTTTTCTTTTGGTCTTATGAAGTATTCTAATTTGTTGAGACAGTTGTTGTGAATTGGTGGGTTTTTGTTAAATGTGAGCCGAAATCATCACAATTAAAAGAATCACTTAATACACAAGTTTCACAATTTGAGTTGAATTACTGAAATAAATGAACTTTTCCACAACATTCTAATTTATTGAGATGCACCTGTACATAACTTTAGTTTTTACTTGTTCTGGTAGTGCCATGCAGTGAATTTAATGTGAATTTGTCTTGCAGGAAAGATCAAGGACTTGCTTCCACAGGGATCCATCGATGAGATGACGAGACTGGTCTTGGTGAATGCCATCTACTTCAAGGGGAACTGGGAGGCGAAATTCCGGAAGAAAGCCACCAGAGATGGACAGTTCAAGCTGAACAAGGTGAGATTTCATCTTCTTGTTGATTTAATGTAATGAAATGAAATATGAGGAGTTCTGATGTGTTTGCATTGATGCTTGGCAGACTCAAACTAAACCAGTGAAGATGATGCATCAAAGCAAAGAGTTTCCTCTGGCCTTCATCCCAGAGATGGACAGTCAGGTTCTGGAGCTGCCTTATGATGGGAAGAATATCAGTATGTTGATCATCCTTCCTAACGAGATTCAAGATGAGACCACTGGCCTTCAGAAGGTGAGACAGCACAGGTTCTGCTCCCAAAAGGGGTATTTTGCAGCAGAGCCATAGAAGAGTCATCTTTCAGTGAACAGTTCTTAAAAGAACCATTCTTTCTTGGTGTGAAGAACGTTTTAATTATTTAAAGAACCTTTTGTGGAATGAAATGGTTCCATGGATGTTAAAGGTTCTTCACTGAACCATCAATGCAAATAACCAGAGTGAATGTGGTTTGTTTTTTTCTTTATTAACAGCAAATACATGTGCAGAGTTCTTAGTACTCATGTGGTTTTAAAAATCATTCAAACCTTTATGTCTCATCCAGCTTGAAAAGGCACTGACCTACGAGAAGCTGATGGAGTGGACGAGACCTGAAATCATGCATCAACAAGAAGTTGAAGTATCGCTGCCCAGATTCAAGATGGAGGAAACCTACGACATGAAGAGTCTTCTGATCAGCATGGGAATGGAGGATGTGTTTGATGAGCAGAAGGTGAATCTTTCAGGCATGTCGCCCAGCAATGATCTGGTGCTGACGAAGGTGATTCATAAAGCCTTTGTTGAAGTAAACGAGGAAGGAACCGAAGCAGCTGCGGCCACCGGCATCGTCGCGAGGCCATGTTGTTATTCGATCCCGCAGGTCTTTAACGCAGATCATCCGTTCCTCTTCTTCATTCGACACAATCCAACCAAGAGCATTCTGTTTTATGGACGCTTCTGCTCTCCGTGATCGAGTCCTGCTGCTTGAGACCCTTGCAGCTGGTTTAGCTGGTGATCTGGTTAGAATGAGTAGAGGAGACTCTGGACAACGACTACTAATTGTCATCTTTACTTATATGTCCCAACAGTATCAGAACCTGTTGCAATTTACATGAGAAAGGCTTAGATTAAATTAATAGTAATAAACTGTTTTCAGTTTTATGTGGTACTGGAATTGTTTTGCTTCAGAATCAGGTGGGGCCTGCATTATAAATGAAATAAAATTAAATATAAAAACTTAAAACATTTTTATTATTATTTCAACTAGTGCCAAAGCACCATTTCTCATTTTTATTTAGTTTAAGCTGAAGTCCTAAAATAACTAAACTTAAACTAAAAGTAATAAATACAAATAAAATATATCCAGACATTAAAAAAAAACCTAATAGAAATGACACAAACACTAAATTACTAAAACTTTAAATAAGATTATATAAAAGTGTAATTTAAATTAAATATAAAATTGAATGAAAACTCAAATGACATTATAAAGATTTCAACTTTCAACTAAGCAATATAATTTATATGACTACCAACTATTGCTGTAATCACCCCAAACCTAAACATTTAGCTTAGAAATAATAAAACAAAAGATCTACATTCAAAGTATATGGATGTTTTTCTCAGCTGGAGAGAAGACTGTTATGACTCTTGATGTGTTTATAATTGAAGATATTAAATGCATTACAGTTGTCCTGGTCTCACCTATTGATGATAATTCAGATGGTCTCTGCATGTCATGTATGTAATCATATGCATCAGTTTATGTAAACATCTTGTATTGTTTCCTGCACTAAACAAGGCTCTATAAAAGTCAGATTATCATTGTAATAGTATATCCAAAATCAGTTTGTTTATTTGTATAGAAACCGCTGTTACAAATGAGCTCTGGTCATTTAGGCATGGTGTAAGAAACTCAAATAAAACTGGTTTCTATTTTCCTCTCTTTCAAAACAGAAAGAGAGGAAAATAAATTACCACCATAGTTAGACCAAATATATATATATACATACACATTTATTAGAAATTTGTCACATTAGTGCATGTTATGATGTGTTTCAAATGTTGTTATACACAGTATATACTGATCAATTAAACTTTTTATTGGCTAAAGTAAATGTTATCTTTTACATTTGTACCATTAACAAATTGTTTGTTTTTCGTAACATTACTGAATGAATGTTGCTGAAAACCCTAATAGGCAGTTTAATTTAAGAATTTAAGGGGAAAAAAGGGGTTGGGGCAAGTTGTCACATTTACAATCAAACTTAATACAATCGATTAACTACTGTAATATATGTGTTGTTTTGATTTTAATTGTTGTTACGTCATCACTTTCCAAGATATTCACTAATATTTATTTTCAGAAATATTCGCTGGAGTAAAACGTGTGACAACTAGCCCCTGTATTCTCTAAACAGAAATTATTTGAAAACTTAAGTAATTGTATAAAATCATTCGCATTAGATAACAAAATACTTGTCAAATTATTTTTGTCTTTATTTCGAACATTTAAATTAAGCATTGCATAAAAATTAAAAGTAAAAAAAAAAAAATGCTTGTTTTAGCGTCCATTTATAAAAATGTATTTGAACATTTTTTATGGCGTTTAGACACTTTAAAGTGAGGCTTTTTTGTTTGTTTGTTTCATCACGTATAAGTACAAGACACAAAGTACAAGGCAGATTAAAGGCAATGCAGCGTGCAGATGTTGTTTGGATGCTCGTATGGTGTCACGTTCAATGACGCGTCTTCACCGCCAGATGGCGTCAGAGCGCTTCGTGAACGCGCACGTCCGCCGCGGTCCGCGCTTCTCGCTACGTGACATGTAGAACAAAATGTACAGAACACAGTGTTCATGTGAGGGACCCACGTGCAGCACAATCAGTTTTTGTTTGCATGTATGTGTGTTTCAGTATTTCTGTTGAGAAAGTGCAATTCTAATTCTGCTGGGCTTTAATATCCAGCAGTGATGATGGGTGACCCTAGGTCAAGAGATCACTGATGATGGGTTATTAATTATTAAAGCACAGCTAATGCACTCGTGTTAGGCTACACACCCTATATGCAGCGTACAAGAACTCCTGTCTTGTGTAATGTGTAAACACTACAGAGACACGCAGTGTAAAGATTTCATTACTATTTCCCATGCATTGTGCTTTCATAAATTTACATTTTCAAAGAAAATAGCCTACCTTCATTTTTATTTTCATGAAAGAGGTTTTATATTTGTTTTTCAACCAATACACTAGTTTTATTTAAATAACTAAAATATTTGTATTCTTTAAATAACACACAAATGTAATGTAAAATGTAAATGTAAAGTTATTTTGGGATCATTGAGATACTATTATAATTTTTATTAATAGCCTATTTTGAAGCAGTATTTGTTTTTGTGTGCTTTTGTCATTTTAGTAGTTTTTGTGTCTATAGGTTTTTTCGTTCTAGTCTAATTAAAAATGAGGAATAGTGCTTTCATAGCTGAGCTAAAAAAAAAATCAAGGCTTTTTTTTTTCAGTTAACATATATTAAGTAACAACCTTTTAAAATAGTGTTATTTTAGAATTATTGAAATGCTATTATAGTGTTTATAAATATTTTCTTGTAATCCCCCTTTGAATATATTTTGTTTATTGTCTATGCTTGTAAACGTTGTGTTCTTTGTGGCAAAAAAAAAAAAAATAAAAATGAAAAAAGACGGGACAGGGACAACGGATCAGAAATATTTTTTAATATTTGGCACCCTATTATTGATTATTTTGATCATTCTTAATAATCGCCTATTATTGACAATTTAGAATTTGTTTGGAAACATTTTAAACGTCTCCTCTTGCAATGCAGTTCAAAAATATCCATTTGCAGTTAATAGACAAACTACAGCTGAACTCAAACTTAAACACTAGAGCATACGCAAATAATTCAATGCAACAAACCAAATAAACAAATAACAAAAACATATGTGTCAATTTAAAAAAGTACCAGCAAGTACATGGGTTCAATTCCCAGCAATGTACAATATGAATGCAATAAGTCGCATGAATGTAAATGTAAAGAAACTCACTGTTTCGTGGTAACTCTCTCCATATGTGACCTTTAACCTGAGGAAGAACTTCTTTGTCATATAAGTCCCTTTGGTATTTTTTATGTTGTACAAACCCAATGGATATTATGAGTGACAACTGTAATTTGTATTTTTTGAGATGCATTACAGAGCAGTGACATTCATATTTTAAAAATTAAAAAAAGAATTATTAATTAGATGATATATAAATTTAAGTTACATTACAAGAATTTGCAGAAAGACTCACAAGAGATGATGACTACAGAGATTTTTACACTGGAAAAACAAGTTAAGATGAAAATTTCCTGAAAATGTCTTCGCCCTCAGGTCATCCCAGATGTAGATGAGTCCATCAGTTAACATCTGATGAAGAAACAACTACATCTTGGCTGGTGTGTACATTTTCAGCCAATTTTCTTTTTTGGGTGAACGATTCCTTAAAATCACACATTTAAACAGAACGGCAACTTTTTTTATTTTTTTATTTTTTTACAATTTTGCTTTATTCCCAGCCCATCACATCTGCATATAACTGAGTTGAAAATTTATAACATAAAAATATGGTAGCAGCATTTAAAGTTTTACAGAATTACCTTATATTTACAGTAAAAACCTCACTCTGTTTTCTGTACCTTTACACTACCGACTACTTCAGAGATAGTGGGTCTCATAAATAAATCCAAATCTTCCACTTGTCTGTCTGACCCTCTTCCAACTCCTTTAGTGAAAGCTTGTTAACCAGCCCTGTCACCACTGATTACTTAAATTATTCACGCTTCACTTGTTTCTGGTTCTGTGCGTCCATCGCTTAAATCTGCTATTATTACTCCCATACTTAACGGTAAACCAGGGCCTGATCCATTTAACTTTGATCATTTTCGTCCAATTTCAAATTTACAGTTTATCTCTAAGATAGTGGAAAAGTGTATTGAATTCAAATACATGGACACCTTTCTAATAATAATTTGTATGAAACAATTTCAATCTGGTTTTCGTCCCCACCATAGTACTGAGACTGCTCTTGTCAGAATAACCAATGATCTGTTGCTGGAAGCTGACTCTGGGCTTTTAACCATAATTGTCCTTCTTGACTTGAGCGCTGCCTTTGATACTGTCTCACATAAGATACATCTCGACAGATTAGCTTCTGTTGGGATTACTGGCACTCCACTGTTTTGGTTTAGGTCGTATCTTTCTGGACGCACTCAGCATATTCAGTTAAAAAGTTTCTGGTCAAGAACATCTACAGTCACCACTGGTGTTCCCCAGGGTTCTGTTTTGGGCTCGCTTCTTTTCATTATTTATATACTCCCTCTTTGTTATATTTTGAGGTAACATGGTATTCATTTTCATTGTTATGCGGATGACACCCAACTTCACCTGTCTGCCAAACCCACTGGTTCTTTTCCTCCACCATCTTTGTCCAGCTGTTTAGCTGAAATTAAAGATTGTCTTTCAGCTAACTTCCTGAAGTTTAACTGGAACAAAACTGATGCCCTACTTGTTGGTACTAGATCTGTTTTTTCTAAATCTAGTTGTTTTTCCTTGTACATTGACAATAATGCAATCTGTCCTTCCCCTCAGGTTAAAAGTTTGGGTGTTATCATGGATAGAACACTGTCTTTTGACACTCAAATTAATAATATCACATGGACTGCATATTTCCACTTGCGTAATATTAACCGTCCCTTTCTCTCAAGTAATAATACAGCAGTTCTTGTTCACACAATAGTCACCTCACATATAGACTATTGTAATGCCCTTCTCACTGGTGTGGTGTTCCCTCTAAATTGCTACGTAAGCTCCAGTTGGTCCAGAATTCTGCAGCTCGTGTTCTTTCTAGAACACCTTCTACCGAGCACATTTCTCCAGTTTTTCAGCAATTGCACTTGCTTCCAGTAAAGTATCAAGTTGAATTCAAGATCTTGCTCAGATCCTCATCTTCAATTTCTCTTGTGGCACCACGGATTGGACTAACTACCATGGGTGCCCCCCGCTTATGGAACTCCCTACCCCTGATATTCGCAACAGATTGCCTGCTGACTTTTAAAACTCATCTTAAGACATATCTTTTTATACAGGCTTTCTTATAATGTTTTGAGTCTTTACTGCACTTTATCTGTATATGCAGACTGTTTGTTGTGTATTTTTTATTGTGTCGTGATTTGTATTTATTTTTTTATCTGTGCTTGCTTGTGAGGTGACCTTGGGTGTTTTTAATTAAAAAGCATTATTATTATAATTATTATTATTTTACATGAAATGTCACATTAGGTCGATTACAGTTATTCACTGTATTGAGTAAGTGAATGTATGATAGCATTTTTACAGTATAAACTGTTAAAAATACATCATTCTTACAGATTGGTCAACTGGCAAAAATGTCTGTGTTCTGACATGAAAAATCTGTGCTTAATACAAACAATTAAATGCAACTAAGCATATCATTTTTGGGATAGGAACAAATAGGTGCGTCTATTTTTAAAAAGGGAGGAGAAAACACTCTTTTGTTGTTGATGTCAAAGGCTGTGTGTGCAGTGACTGATGAATCATATTTCTGCTGCTGTTTATGCATTTCAAAAAAGCCAATTAGATAGATAGATAGATAGATAGATAGATAGATAGATAGATAGATAGATAGATAGATAGATAGATAGATAGATAGATAGATAGATAGATAGATAGATAGATAGATAGATAGATAGATGAAATATGGAAACATGCCTTTTGTCCCCAGAACGGTGCAATTACTGCATTGACCAGCAGGGGCAAACTACCTACACTAACCAGCCCAAACCTGAGCCAGAACATTAGGGATGTGGTCTGGGGTTCAAATGTCCTCAGTCAGGCATGGTTTTTAGGGGGTGTTTATATGCATGCATTCAAAAACATCTGGACAGAACAGAATACATATTTCTAACTTAAAATAGAGCACTCATTGCTCTGAAAAAAAAGTGTAGATAGCGTGACTTTACGAATCTGCGTAACCAAACCTGCTGTTTACTGGACAGAGATTCCATAAATCAGAGCTCCTCTGTTACATGAGCACCAGTTGACCTCTGACCCGTATGTAACGTATGGTTATCTGAAGCTCGGTGGTCCTCCTGACTGAGGCATGTACCAACATACCCTAAATAACTCTTCTCCCCCTCAACCTATACAAGAACTTTGAGCCACCTTTGTCCAGAGGAACATGGTGATCCCAGGTCCTTCTCAAGGAATTTTACAGAACTTTAAGAAAATCTTTCTTTTCTTTAAGTGAGTTGAATATATTTCAGAGCAATGAGAATTAAGAACAATGCTAGGGGTAAAATGTACTTTGAATGTGTGCAACTTATAATATACAATAATATGTATATTATATCCTGAATGCACTGGCATATATATTTTAGTTCTTATTTTGTCTCTTATGCTCAACAAGCCTGCATTTATTTGAATAAAAATACAGTAAAAACAGTCAAATTCTGAAATATTATTACCATGTGAAACAACTGCTTTCTATGTGAATATAGTGTAAAATGTAATTTATTTCTGTGATGCAAAGCTGAATTTTCAGCATCATTACTCCAGTCTTCAGTGTCACATGATCCTCCAGAAATCATTCTAATATGCTAATTTACTGCTCAAGAAACACTTCTGATTATTATTAATGTTGAAAACAGTTGTGCTGCCCAATATTTTAATGGAAACCGTGATGCATTGTATTTTTCCTTTTGTAACATTATAAATGTATATACTCTGCACTTTTAAACAATTTAATGCATCCTTGCTGAATAAAATTTTCTTTTTAGTACAGTAGTGCACTTGTACTTATTAGAAAAGTGCATTTTACATTGACATTGTTGGCATATGTGTTTATCATAGTACATTCAAGGTACTGTGTTTGATGTGTGTATTTTATCACCTGGCAATCAAAGCCGTGACCTTGCAGTTGTTAGCAGTTAAAGCACATGAGCTCGACTCATTTTGACACTCAGTACTGCTGCCAAACCTTCCCGAAGAAACATTTCTGAACTTCCAGCGTTGTGAACTGTGCCGCTCATGGTAACTGGTTCAAACTGGCTGCGCCGCTGGTTTTCCTGCATGTTTGAGCTGACTTCTTACTCAAAGGCCACCAGTGAGATGAGCTGGCAGCTCTGTGTGTCCTGAGGAACACAAACACATATTCATTCTTACATATCTGGCACAACTGTGTCCTGTTGAAACGGGACCCTGGGACACATGTGCATGGAATAAGTTACCAAAATATCATGTGGCACTGAACTGCAACTAAACTGGCCCCTTGAGTTGTGTAGGAAGAATGTGACACCACACATACATTACATAACAGATCCTGTGACATACTTGCTAAAATTTTCTCTTTCCTACACAGAAACCATGGTTGAGAGAAAATAAATATAAAAGAAAGCTTTTACTGAGGTTTGTATCTGCAGATAAAACAAACAAAAATAGACAACATGCTCAAGTCGACACATTGAAACTTTTTTTAATGAAGTGTCATGCTATTGTCGAAAACTCAGAAGCGAAGACCAGGAGACTCTTGGGTATCTTCAGCAGGACTCTTTATTGAGAACGCGCTGCGTGTCGCTGCAGTCATCAAAAGTCTAACTAAGACAGTGATACATTAGTGATACATTGTAGTTTATATACATTTCAAGGATGAGGGATATATAGAGGTGGAGACCATCTAAACAAAGCATGCAAATGCAGAACAGGAATCAGCCCGATACCGGAGTTTTCCCAGCCCTAATCTCATCAGAATAACAGTGTCATTCAAATGCATAGGTGCTAATCCAATCAGCCTGACAGTATCGCCCATACCTTCACATTATCATAGAGACATATGCACAGCTGTGCCTTGAGCACCTTTAACTTGGGACCCTGCCCAAATGTCAGGAAGTGCATGAAGACAAAAGGTTACTGTCTCAGACACCTGGGCTGCTTGACTTTGCTGATCTTCTTAGAATCATCATATTTTCCTCAAAATGTAATACACAATGTACATAACTTAAGAGAATCATTTGTCTGATGTCATCACCTTAAACGCTCAATACAATGTACTTCACCTTAGTTTTTCATGTGATGCTGTGTCAGAACATAGGATCAGCATATTTTAAACAGATTCTTAAATTTGTAATCCCACACTATACAAATTAAATATTAATGTTTAATTTCAATGTTTTCAGTGCTGTTTTTTTTCAGCAGGGATGAATGTAGCGACTTCTCAAAGTAAACACACCAAACCTTTTTTCTAATAAAAGTTGTGTTTATTATAATAGTGATATTAATATGAATACTGATATTGCTATAAATGTTCATTTATTTATTCATTTATTTAATTAATTAATTATTCATATATTTATTTATTATTTAGCTAATAATCATTTTAATTTTAGAATAATATTGGTGTTGATATTAATATTAATAATAATTTTCATTGTAGTATTTTTGTGACAGCAATAGGATGAATTTAGCAAATTAAACATTAATTTTAAAATAACACTGATATTGATTTTGAAATTCATATTAATATTGATTTAAATTTTATTTATTTATTTATTTATTGTGGCAGCAGGGATGATTTTAACAACGTTACAAAGTAGGCATGCTAAAATGTTTTAAATTAAAAGTTTAAAAATTTTCATTTTATTATAATATTGATAATATAAGAATGATTATATTAATATTAATTTTAATTTATTATTATTTGTGTCAGCTGGGATGAATTTAGAAATGTTTCATAATAAACATTAAAACTTTTTAGTAAATGTTGTGACATTTTAAATCTATTACAGTATTGATATTAATACTGATATTGATATTAATTTTACAATAAAATACTAAAACATTTAAAATATGTTAAAATTTGTGATATTGTTTTAAAAAACGATATTTATATTCATTTTAATATTAGTATTATTTTTATTTTTAGTGGTGGTGCTTTTTGTCTTTGATTTTTATAAAAAAATATATATATATGAATGTAAACCATATAAATGCATAAGTAGTTTTGGATGTTAAATGCATAAATCTATATGAGAGAGAAGAGGTTTGTTTACATCAGAATGTAGGACAGATTCATGTAGATTTTACGTAACTCAGTCATGTGACGTGACTCAGCCAATCACACGGCCCTTGCCACATTCAGCTGTTGTCACTAAGATGAATCTCACACAAAATCCTCTTCCCATACTATTCAGAGCAGCATTTGTGACAGACACATCTGCTGACCAACAGGCAAAATGGCAGCTGACTGCAGAGAGGGAATATTTTGGAAATCTGTGCGAGATTTGGCCATCCTCCTGTGTCAAACACATTCTGGCTGTCTCTTCACATGCCAGGCCTGTATGTTTCCACCTGAACAACTCAGATGTCTCCCAGCACCTGTTCCCTGAAATGATCCAGCGCTCACGTCAGTCAGTGTTCTGATGTGTTGATCTGGGTGTTGTCTTCACATGTCTTTCAATAGCGCAATAGTTTGATCGTTGCAACAATTATGAGGCTGTCAGCAATTGCCTTTGAGCAAAACGCTCTCTATAAAACAACTGCATTCAAGGTTCAATGCAGGGATCTGGATGCTCTTGAGCGCAACTTGTTTCCTCTGAGCTGGAATTATTTTAAGATGTGAGAAGAAAGTATGATATAAAAGACAAAGAAAATCTTTCAACAGAAATAACAGTTTAGCATCGTAAAAATATCTGGCTGCGTAATGCCACAATTGAGCATTCAGAATCAAATATTCTAAAGAACAATGCAATAAAATGTTATGAACTTCTAGATCATGATGGTAATAAAAAATATGTTTACACTCAATTACCTTTATATCTCAATTTCCTCACATAACACCCTTTCCACCAAATAAGAAACAAATCATGCTTTAGTAAATCTTAATTATGAGATTAATTTTTTTATATAAAATTTCTGATTTATGACAAAAAGTTGAAATTGTGAGATTAAAAAGTCATAATTATAAGAATATGTCTAAACTGACAGTCATAATTATGAGATAAAGTCAAAATAACAAAATACTGTCAGAAACATGAGATAAAAGTAAAAAAAAATTGGCACATTTATGAGATAAAAAGTCAGAATTTTGACATACTAAGTCATAATTATGAGGTGAAAAAGCTGAAATTATGACATTGTCATATTTATGAGATAAAAGTTTAAATTATGACATGAAAATCATTATTATTATTAGATTAAAAGTCAAAATAATTAAATACTAAGTCACGATTATGAGATAAAAAGTAAAAACAATGTAATACTAAGTCATAATTAGAAGATAGGTCAAAATTATGACAATTCATAATTATGAGTTAAAATGTCAAAATAATTACATACTAAGTTACAATTATGAGATGAGTAAAACATTGACATGCCAAATCAATAATGAGACACAAAGTCTGAATTATGACCTATTAAGTCAATTATGAGATGAAAAGTTGAAATTATGACAAACTTATGAGATAAAGTCTAAATTGTGACACATTAAGCCATAATTATGAGATAAACGGTAGAAATGATGACATACTAAATCATAGTTATGAGATAAAAGTCAGTTGTAAAAGCTGAGTCAAGTCATGATTTTGACTTTTTATCTCATAATTCAGATCAGATTTTCCTAAAGCATAATTTTTATTCCTATGTTGTGTAAATGGCCTTCCAGTCTTGGGTGTCTATGAATTTGCACTGTGAATGAAGCTTTCAGTCTTTTGCTAAAACATGCTTTGTGTGGTTAAACATGCTGATCTCATGTTGCTCCAGGGCAAAGATGCTCTCATTTAAAGATTAATCAAGCTCTTGAACAAAAGTGTAAAAAGTGCACTTAAATGAACTTTTAAAAAGACATACTTTACTTCATATATACTACAGTGTGCACCTAATGTATTATTGGGGAGGGTTTTTTTTTTTTTTTTTTTTGCAATTTTATTTTATTGAAGATTTCTTAAATCAGATATTTAATGGTTGAAAACTAATAAAATAATTAAATTTTCTTCTCATTGCATTAGATTAAAATCAAATCAGCATGTTTGCAAAGTACAACAGAATGTGCTAACAGATGGTAGAGTGTAATTTACAATTATCTTCAGATTAAATTAATCTGAAGAAAATGAATCCATAATGATAAGATTATGTTATGGTCTTCATTATCATTTTCCTGACTCATCATTTCAACTTCTCGAAAGCTATATATAATCTTTACAAAGCTGCATTCCCCAAAATGGCCACGTCTAAGAATGTTTTTTTTTTTTTCTGCAGTCTGGTTGCAAATCAGACAGGAAAGACTTTGCCTTTCAAGAGTATTTGCCTGGAGAACTTTAGCAACTACTGCAAACAGAGTACAGAGAGGGACGGTTTTACTGCACCAAACACACCAACACTAATTCATTTACATGTGATTCACAGTTTTAATTAAGCATGAACTTGTTTACTTCTCAGAATTCAGAATTCAAATAATTCAGAGAGCAGAGTTATAAAATGAATGAGAAATGTTTAAGTTCTCACTGAAATGTTTGATTTTTGATTCCAGATTAATGAATCTGATAATATCTACAATTTTATTTTTAATTTCCACATATAACACTGAAAGTCTATTTTTACCAAACAAGGAAAAAAAAGGTATTAATAAAAAGTCAAAAGTCAATAAATTGACTTATGATATAAGTAAAAATTATGAGAATAAAAGATAACAATTATCAGAAGGGTCAAACTTACCATTCAAAGTCATAACTATGAGATAAATCGAATTTATGACATAAAAAATCAATTATGACAAAAGCTAAAATTATGAGATAAAAAGTCAGTTTACCCATTAAAAATAAAAATTTATTAGATAATTATGACATTTTATATCATAATTATGACTTAATATGTTATCATTTTTACTTTTTCATCTTATGATTTGGTATCTTGTAATTTTGAATTTCTATGTCATGATTTTGACTTTTTTTATCTCATAATTCAGATTCCCCTAATAGCATGATTTTTTATTTATGTTGTGGACATGCACTTCCATAGACTTCTGCTTCTATGCATAGGCTTCTATTAATGTGCACAGTGAATGAAGCATTCAGTCATCTGCTTCTTTTGTCAAATATGTCAAGGCCATAGGAAATGAGCACAAGTGAAGTTTTATAGGCAGAAATCTACATTATTGCTGCAGTGATAAAGTGTCTACAAACCCTGATGAATAAGATAGAAGGAGAAACACATGAATAGCAGATTAGAGGACATGATGGCCTACTTGCACTGAGCAGCTGACAGGGCAGATCCCGAGAGCGCAGGGATGCTGCGGACACACAGCGAGCTTTGTGACGGTCCAGACAGAGCATCAGACTGCAGTCACAACACTGCCACCCGCGGGCATCAGCGACTGGCACGCGACAGACCAGCACGTGAACCAAGCCCATAGATGACTCCGCTTCATATCAAACCCCTCTGGTTTACCTTTTGTTTTTTTTTTTTTTTTTTTTTTTTGTTTTTAAATAAGTTCAGAGGTAAACGTTCATGTCTGTCTAGATATACACTGTTTAAGTCCATGTTTTAAGGATCACTGGTCCTCAGCTGGTTTTTCTTCAGGACCCAGATATTAAATTCACAATTTGGCACCAACAATATTTATTCCACAGCTACTGAACCTGTATTCAGTGCTGTCTGGATCTGTAAAAATACTGATTAGATGCATGAAAACTGTGCAATATTATTAAAATATTTTATTTTAATATATTGTAAAATGGCATTTATTTCTGTGATCAAAGCTGAATTTCTTCAGTGTCACAGGATCACACGATCAGATATCATTCTAATATGCTGATTTGCTACTCAAGAAACATTTCTGATTATTATTCATGTTGAAAACAGCTGTGTTGCTGAATATTTTTGTGCAAACTGAGTTTTTTTATTTTTATTTAAAAAGCTTTTGAAATATTATAAATGTTTTCAAGCAATTTAATGGATCAATACTGAATAAAAGTATTAATTTATTTTAAAAAAGCAGTAGTGTATATGGAAAGTGTTCTTATCTATTTATTTTGCAATCTAGATATGCACAAATAAATAAGTTGCATTGTACTATATATATTCCACATAATTTTTTCTCTGCGGTCTGCAACCCACTGACCCAGCTGAGAACCAGTTATTTAGGACAAATGTGTGATGTAATGAAAACAACAAAGGAAATGAGATACATAATTGAAATTAATTTAATGAAACGTTACATGAGCAACAAAACATTTCAGTCCTTCATATTTTAAAATCTCATTCATTAATACAAAACATTAATTTATACAATATCAGTCACACATTATTCAAAAGTGTTCCTTCCACTTTTACATCCATGAACCACCATCAAACCAAACAGAAAAGACCACATATTAAGGTCTCTTTCTTTATTCATCCCTTCTCTGTTTTTTTTTATAAAGCAACCATGTGAAATACTCTTTCGCCAGCGTGATCCCTCTCTTTGTTTCTGCAGCTTGCAACTGCAACAACACTATGATGCATCACCAGACAGCCAATGGGACGAGCATGTTGCGGTTCATGTCCTAAACTAGCATGTTAAAACTGTCCCAGCAGTATTTTTCGGGCAAATTTGCCCAGTGATCACACAGCAGAGTGGGAAAGGGAGGAGCTAAAGGTGATTGGAGGAATAACTCGTGTCACGTAATGCGGCCTCGGCCTGTCACAGGACATCACATCTGCCCCGAGCATCCATGCGAATGCTTATGAACACATACAGACCGCAATGCCACATTAACTGCTTGATAATGGCGGTCGAAGGAAACAAAGACAATACAGACTTGTTTGGTGGCAGCTAAAATGCATTTCAGCATTGGGTTTTAACCAAAATAAAGCAGGCAAGTTGAAGTGTATAAACTCTGCTCCACCAAACGGAAATGTAAATGTTTTCAAACAGGTTGGCTGAGCCAAAGTTGTAGTGTCCGACCGATCTTCATGCTCAAACAGAGCAATATTTTGAAAGTACCACAATTTTTGAGGAAAAAAACTAAACTATTTAGCTAAAAAGGCAACCAACAGAACTAATCGGCAGTAACCAGCATGCAAGCAAGCAAACTGCATGACATTTCCAACTTCCTCATGTCCTTCACACGCTCAACAGACTCAAGATTTTAGTTTCTGAAAAAATTCTGAGTTTAAAGACTATAATTAGGTTCACAGAACATCAAGCTGTAATTAATCTCACTTTAGTTATCAGGTGCACAAACAAGTCTATCTGATGCAAATGATAGCTCACAATGATAATATGCAGGATATTAGTGGAATCAAAGGAAAGAAACATATTTTTTGCAAGTGCACAAATGCTTGGCTAACACATTATTAGTATACCGTCACATTTTTGCGTTGTTGTGGTAGTAACGAAACTCAACACTCATGGTGAAAGATTTTTTTTTTAAACAACTGTGTCATTAAACCACCACATTAACCCCTGTGCTGTGCTGAAACCCCGGTCAAAGAAGATTATAGGCCCTTATTGATCTGAGCTTATGCACCTAAAAATAAATCATTATTTGTGTAAAATTTTTGTCAGTTTGTTGAGCTCTACAAGCAATCAGCAAAGAGCTCTATAAATCAAAACAATAAGAATACTGAATCCAAAATTTGGTAATAACAGAGCATAACAAATAATTGATATGCATTTTTTTGTATGATGGTTATTTTTGACTGGGAAGCACCACAAGTGTAACAAGATGGGAGAAAAAAAAATCCCCCAAAATATTTTTTTAGTTGTTTTGGGAAGTTAGTAAATTTTAGTTCAGTGCGATAAAATGACCTAACATTTTCAGGAAAAAGAAAAACTTCTCCAGGTTCAAATGGCCAGAATGCAACATGAGGGTCAATTTAACTTATTTAGCAACTTTCCATTTAAAAAGAAATGTTAAAGGTATAGTTCACCCAAAAATGAAAATTTGATGTTTATCTGCTTACCCCCAGGGCATCCAAGATGTAGGTGACTTTGTTTCTACAGTAAAACACAAACTGAGATAGTTGAACTGAGTACATTTCTGGCCTAAATTGCTTAGCATATCAGGGGAGTGACACAGCAGACACACCTTAAGTTACTTGGTATGCAAATGTTTAATTGATGTCTATTGAATTTGGTAAGTGGGTCAAACATAAAGCCAGCTGTAAGGCTGGTAGACAAATATTGCGTGCAGATAGAGGAAGCTGTTGCCTGAGGCTGTGCCCACTTCCTGTTCAACAGCACGCTTCTGCCGACAGGAAAATCTTTCATATGGTTTCGTGTAAAACTCGACTCAGCAGGAATGAGTTGGCCAAATTTCATAACGTTCTTCTAAATCTTCTTGAGTCACGACTTGCTTTCCATTAGTTGATCGTGTGCAAAATATTCACAGCTTTATTTGATCATCGTGTCTTAAAAATATAACATACAGTACATTCATCTTAAATCACATTATCATAAAAAAGCATTAGAAATAACATTACAGATTGGTTGCACTAATAACAAAACGGTTTCAAACTCATGCAATTGCACACAAAGTCGGCATTAACATCTAAAGTGTTTGAGGACCAATGAGAAGATATTTTCTTAAGTTCTAATGAAAAGAAAGTGTCTGACACCAAGTGTAGTATTATAGAGCAGCGCCTCCATTATAAGTCCTCAAGTCTCAGTTGTTCTTTAACAGCATCTTTTGGGGGAAAATCTGAGCATTTCACTCTTGTGCATTGGACCTGCTTTCAATAGTTGCTTGGTACATCTCAAACACAGAGGTCCTTCCCTTTTTAAAACACATTATGGCTCATAGTGGAGCTTCAGATGCAATGTGGAGCTCAGGTTTTGAACTGACTGACTCTCTGATGCATGTATCAAGTTAACTATTAAAACACAGGCCACAACCCCTTCAAGATCCATTGAGAGTTAAACTAAAGCAAAAGAACCCCTCAGCGGAAGTCCCGTGGTGTGTGATCCCTAGAGGTTACAGAAAGGTAGAGTCTGAATCTTCAACATCTGAACATCTTCAGTTTGGCTTCGTCTTTTCTGGATGCCATCAATCCGGAGCGCATTCGCACATCTTCACGGGGCGGGTTCGTGGCGAACCTTCTCTGTCATTTGTTTGGCACTGTAATACGACAGGCTGAGGCCCATGATGGCCAGCATCATGGCGATCTGGTTGACAGAACGGTCGTGCGTTGGGGCCTGAACCTCACCTGCTACCTGCCTCTGCAAAAATAATGGAAAAAAATGATTGATAACAAGGCCAACCCTCTTGCACATGCACTGAATTTTTGTACACTCATCATCGGACTTCCTCATGAGGACCAATGTTCTGCTCAGTCATGTGGGTTGAATGAAATCATTAAATATTTACTGCCAATAAAGTCACGTTCAGACAGCAGGAGAGGGACTGTTTGTAATCAAAAGCATACAAAAAAGCAAAAAGGGAGCCAATTCCAACACGATTTTTTTAAATCAGAACCAAGCATTTGTTATGATAAGTGGATAAAATAGTTAAACGAGTGACGCCACACACAGGTTTAAGCCAATCTCAAGAAGGTGACATTAAGACGGTTTAACAAGTCACTCTGCAATTAAAGCAAGTAGGTTTAGACAGGTCTAAGAATAGTAAGCTGCTTAAGATTAAAACGATTAAAGTATACAATCATTAGGCAGGGCTTAACAAAGATGCCTGATGGGTTTTTTTTAGGACTGGTTCACAGAAATGTACACATTTTTACGCAGTGCAAACTTAAGGTTCAGATTTTCTTAGAATTGGAAACTAAGCAAAGGTTATTCAACTGACTAACAGCAATGATCTTTTTTTTTTTCAAACTGCAAGAATGATTTGCAGTGTTCTTGGATGTTATTTAATGAAGACATACACTATACCACAAACAGTGATGTAGATATTTGGAAAAAGCAGTCTGATACTGATAAAACATGCAGTATTTTGAGCTGTTGTGACGCTATGAAAAAAAATTTACATAATGCACCAAAAACGATTTTCAACAATAATTTGCTAGTAAGTTTCACAATTAATTACAAAGAAACGGCAAGTAACACATTGAATTAACTCAAATAGGCTTAATCAGTTTATTTACAACTTTTACAGTGTAGAGCTGCTACCTCCCAATTAGTCCAAGTGCCAAATCTGCGATTCAAGAGAGATAATTTTAGATGTTTTAAATGTTAAAACTTTGAAACAAATGTGAGTCAGAACAAATTAATCAAGACACTTGCTTGTTTACAACCATTCCCCCCTGCTGCTTTCATGCTATTTTTATATTCCAAGTCGTGAGAATTACGTCCAGCTCATGAGGGATGACTCTAAACTGGTATTTCCTATGTGTACACCGCCTTCATTCAGCCCTTCACGCTCATTGTTCATATAATTAGAGTTCAGTCACTTTTAGACATGAGGAATGCAGTGGGCAGCTGAGATCTGACTTTGGGTGAAAGCCAGACCGGCACCAGTCTGATCTGACCAATGGACAGATTTACACGTCCCAAACTAACATTACTTTCTCCTAGCGAAAGCCATTATGCAAGTGTTACATATGCATGCATTTTAAAGGATCATATCATGATTTATCATTTGATTTTTGAAACCGAATAGGTATCTTTGGCGTGTAAATGTGAGCAGTCTCATTAATGTTGGGTCTCTGATGTCCGAACAAGACATTTTTGCAGATTATTTTGAACAAATGGTGTTTTCCACTTGGAAGGAAGTTGAGTTTGGAAAGCTACGGTATGTTTTCATAGCACAATGAAGTTTTTTAAAATCGCAAAAGGCTGAGGAAATTTCAGTTCCTCGCGATATGAGCCATTTAAATAAGCAATCTGAAAACTTACACATTCACAGGCTGAACCAAGTTTGAATAAATACACACCTGCAGGAGACGGAAGTATCCAGGAGTCAGTCTGCCGAGCCTGATGATCATCGCTGCTGTCTTTGAACCTCCCGAGGGTTGTGTAATGCCAAAGAGTAAACCTGTAGACCAGAGAGGAAGAGTGGATTAAATAACCATCCAGAATGCAAATTATTGCAAACATAATCAGTGCACCAACAAACGACTTTATTCTGTCATTCTGACTTAAAATTGTGCGTTACATGAATGATACAACCTTGAAACGGCCTTTGCAAGGTTCAAAAGGAGGGTTAAAAAGAAAACACAATAAGAGTTTGTTTTGCCATGAACCAAATATGGCTGATCCAAGAGAAAGGGAACACTTCTAGCCATAGGCACAATCCTAAACAAATGTAAGTCCATCTGACTTTGGTTTCAGGGAATCACGTCTGTGTGACCGTAATCTGTTGTCTGAAAACACATACTGTGCTAGTTTAAACCGGACCTACTCAGCCCCAAATAAGAAACATAAGGGAAATCATCCAAAGCCTGCAAGGCACCATTACTCAGAAAAGATCCATAAAACAATTATCCGAACTCATCAGACTCTTCAACAATTCTGATGACGCTGTAGACTAATAACTGCAAATTTGGTACTTTAAAAATAGGATTACTAAAACTACCCTAACCACAATTGGTAAGCAGTAAGAAGGCAATGGTAGACACATGTTTGGGATGCATCTACCAACCTTGCTGCAATTGCACGCTTGTTCGGGAAAAGGAAAGACCACGCTGTCAAAGTTGCTCCAAGGCAAAGTCCAAAAACAGCTGGAATGGAAAAACCAGCAGGACCTTCAAAGGTTAGCTACGAAGAGAGAATATGGCATTTCTAGCAGCCAAAGTTGGTCTTTAAATGCAGAGGACTGACTGCCAGCCAGACTGTGAACAGCATGAGCGCTCCGCAAATGAAGAAGCAGCTTGAAGAGGAAGTTTTCTCTGGAGCTCCGCCCTTTTATACAACCTGATCTCTCACGATCAGATTGGTGGATTGACTTGCTCTCTCTCTTTACCATGCACAGCTGTCAGAATGCATCATGCACTCTCTGGCTTGCTTGCACACACCCACTTGGCCAACCACCACAATATTATGGTATTGAAACACTATGAACTTGTCAGATATAATTTTCTCACTTACTTAACCACAAAAATCTGGAGAAACAAGATTGAGCTAAATGAGTGTGCATGCAAGATTTAATTATTTTTTTTATAAAATCACATACTTCCAAAAAGATGCAACATGTTTTTAAGCTTGTTCTCCATTATCCTGCCTCCAAATTAGGACGGACTTAACGCATTCACCCTGCATTATGCTTCTTCATCTCGAACCAAACGACTGTGCTCCGTGTTTTCGTTATGTAAGTCTATTCCACTTCGCCAGTCTGAATTACCGAATGCATCACTGCAGATTTTCCAAAGAGTGATGTAACAAAAGCTCATCGCATTGCGTAAGGATGACCTAATTTGGTAGGGGTTTTCAATAAATGTCCAATTGTGTTGATTTGAGAGAAAATAACAAACAAACAAACTTAGACGTAAGAGCCAAGAAAACTGTAAGGAAAAGATAAAATATGCAACAAAGGAACAATGCATGTTAAACTTAAGAGCCCTAGTTTCACGCAATTAAAAATAAGCTTGAAAACAAACACTTTTGTGATTTCAGTCAGCGGAAGTAGGAAATACCAAAGCCTTTGTAGGGGGCCTTCAAATATTGACAATGGGGGACCTTGCAGTTACAAAGCTGAGAATCATTGACCTGATTTAGACTTGCCATAATTTTTTTTTCTTGGAGCATGCTTTGGTGAAGAAACGAATGTTTCTTTTCAGTGGGAAAAACTTAATTTCTGATAGTTTCTAGTATTAATTTGTCATGGTTGACTGGATTAAAGATGGGAAAAGCTTCACAAGACATTAAAACTCACTTATTCAATCAAATCAGAATGGGATAAAATAATCTTACAGACATCAAATCTAGACCATAAAGACTATTTAAACAGCCACAGGGTACATCAATACCATCACTCCACTTTAGATCAAACTTTCAGAGCCATCTTTCAACATGATCCCAGGTTGTTTTGCAAGTGCTTTTAAATCCAGTGCATAATTGCTCAGTTAAGATCATATGAATCCCTGAGGCCAGTCTTGTTGACACTAGCCATAAAAATCCAGCCATACCTACCCCTAACTCCAGCAAAAAGAGAAAAACACCTGTAAAAAAAAAAAAAAAAAAAAAACATTAGAATCTATAAAATGTGTGGTAAAACAATGCTCTTTTAACTCTTATCTAGAACAAGATCTTTTATCTTTTGATCTTGAGGAATCCTAAATGAATGCTAAAATAGGGCTAATTTTCTTTTTATTTTGCTTTTGGGGCAAAATGGGACTTGAATTCCTGATATCTACCCATAAAATGGGTTATTTATTAAGTTATTTTGTATTTGGTGCATATGTAAAGACAGACTGAATGAAAAATCATCAAGCTTTTTGTGTGCCAGATCTGCTCAGCAATAAGCAGATCACAAAAAGACAAGTCCAACACAAAATATAATGACTACAACAGTGATACGCGACTATTACGTATCCAGAACTATGTGAATCTCTTAGTTAAACCCATTGGATTCCTGGATTGACTTTGCAATCGTAGCACATCCCCCTTTTTCAGTCTTCAACAAAGCCCCTCATTGGAACCCACTCCCCCATCATCCCCACATTCCCCGCCCCCATCTATAACTCCACCCTCACATCTAAAATGAGTCTGGGGGGCTTCCCTCCATTCTCAGACAATGGCACCAAAGCAAACTTGAGTATCAGTGATGCTGCACATCATTACATCGGTCCAATCGGATTGACTCCCGGCCATAAGCATCAAGCTTAAGCTCCACCTACATCCCAACCACTCATGTTTGTGGCATGTGCACAGTTTCTATGGCTTCTTTAACAATGCACATGGTTGCAGCAGCTCTCGGCAGCGACATTCAAACATTTTGCATCACCTAACATGCTCATGATCTTGTAATTCAAGAGTTTACTTATCAATCATCCACTGTTAAATGCATATATATCCGTATGAAACCAACATACACATGAACATCTTCGATATGCATATGAACACACAAGATCACACAATGATCAAGATCATCAGATTGAAACATTACATTTAGCACAGAAAATGTAGGTTAGTTCTTTTTCACTTCATCAACATGCAGCAAAATGCCAAAGTATTAAGTTTCAATGATAAAATCAGAAACTCTCTACCAGACATCATAAGTTGTCAAAAGAGGTGTAAAGATGGTTTTCTGACCATTTGTGATCAGATCACTCAAAAAACATGAATATTCAGCCTCCCGCAGCTCTATAGTCTTCACCAAACTGCTAAGGTTCACACTTCTATATTAACGACAAGAAAGAAATGAAGATACAATTAAATATGCAAGAGACGTTTGATCTATAAGCTGACACTCAATCAGTTGAAATGGCCCTTGTTTGAGAACACAACATCCCACTCTAATGTGCCACTGACCTACATTCAAAAAGCAATAGTTGAATTAATCAGATTAGTCATACAAAATTTTCTGCATAAGCAAATGAAACACAAAATCTACATTCAGACCGACTTAGAAAATAAAACATGTCACAAAAACCTGCTTTCGTACAAATGCAGAAAATAAAAATGACAACACTGATCCGAAACATCTTTCAAAAGAAGGCATCTCTTCTTATCTTGTCCCATCAAAACTTAATTTCCAACAATGGAATTATTCGGCTTTACAACAGTAAACCATCCTGAAATACTACTGCAGTCACTTTCCTGGATTTTAGTTACTCAAATCTGCATTTAATACAACGTCTTCAAATCAATCCAGTTTTCCTTTTTCATTTCTAATTGACAATTAGAATTACTCAGATGCAAATTGTAGTCAATGTTTCATATTTACGCAAAACCTGATGGAATTGTAACAGCATTGAATAATTAAGATCCACAATGATCAACAACAGCAGTTAGACTGACCTTTTCATAAGACATTTTCTCATGAAACTATTTAAAAATAAATAAGTAATGCAATGTATAATAAACAGACTTGGAAGGTACGTTTTCAAAAATTTTAAGTTTAGTCAAAAGGCAAAATATGATCTGAAATTTGATTTGACACAACTGCATCAATGATTTCACTCACCTACTTTATGGTTGCATTTAGTTATATTTACAACCGGTAGCACCACCACATATTAATATCATCAGCTGATCTCCAAGAATTTGTGACTTAATCAAAAGTAGTTTTAAAAGCGGTAGTTTTTATAAAAGTTGTTTTATATAAATCCCAACTTGCGGTGATGCAGTTTTGCGGTTATTGCGCAAACACGACAATCCTGAGACTCTGATCTTGTGTTTATTTCTGTGTTACTTACCTGGTAATTCGGGGAAAGTGCCAGAAACCTGAAAACACGCGATGTTCCTCCTCGTTATATATGAAGCCCGGGCGTCCTCCTATAGCTTGAGCAGGGGGTGGTGCTCAGGCTGGACACCTGAAGACCATGTGGACGTGCAGACCCTCACTGTTGACGTGATGATTGTGTGTTTATTAGAACACAACCTGCACGTTTCCCTCGTCTCAACAGTTGTTTTTACATTTCTGACGCGTTTGGAACATTGTTGACCGGTTCTGTTTGATTTCCTTTCAATAATTAACAGCTAAGTTGGAAAAGAACTGTTTTGTCAATAAACCATGATTTACTCCTCGTGTTATCATGTCACTTGGCATTTACAAGCAAGTTTGGCTTTAGGTTCCAGATGTTTGTTGTTTTTAATCAGGTTACTAGGTTCCTCAGCAAAGACGAATTCGCCTCAGTGTGTTTATAATGTAAAAACTTTACATAGCCTATCTACTCTAGATTTTTAGACCATAAACATATCAATTTCCAACTTTTATCCATTCACGTACCACCAGGCTAGATCCGTCTTATATCTGTTGGTAAAGCTTTTTATTTTTAGCAAATTAGTGAGTCAGTCGGCTGAATGTCCATCTACTATGTTTCAAAACAGCTCAAGATGAGAAATGTATGTTCTGTTAAAAAAAAAATACATTCATAAAGGATCACAGTTGTGTTTGCAAACACGTGTTTACCTCTTACAGTATCAAGGATACAACAATGTAGTGATATATATATATATATATATATATATATATATATATATATATATATATATGAATATTCACTACAGGGTTTTTGTGCTTTCCGGTCTTAACAAGAAATACTTGTCTTGCAACTTTTAAATGATGATTTAGAAAGGTCATCTCTATTTATAGGAAAAATCCAAGTCAAAGCGTTTACAAATGCTACTTTCAGGCTAGTTTTGTGTTGCACCACACACACAACTGAAATGGCACGTTATCCCTTGATTGTTTATAAAACTTTGTAAACTTTTCTTTTCAATGAGCGTCGCCTAATGCAGTGCTGAGGTGGCGTTTTCCAGGGAACACATTCCCACTCTCACAGAAAGTGCCATCACAAAGGATAAAACATAAGGTTTAGACAAACTGTGTTTGACGAATTCAGGTGTTGCGGAGATTGAAATGTTTATTTGATCCTATTTTGGTGAACAAATGAGCCACCTGCTGGACAGTGAGTGAATTACAGCTTGAATCGATTTCGCTCAACTTTGGCACAGCAGCGACATCTAGCGAGAAACAAGTGTTACTACAACTACCTACATTTGTAACAGCTTTCTAGAAAACAATTTTTATTTACTGTTACGGTGATTGCTATTGAAGAGCAATTTATTTCAATTTGCTTATATTAGAGAGCATCTGTAAATTGCTATGAGATGGTCATTGAATGATATACGTTGAAATATCTTAAAATATTGTGACTATATTACAAAAGAATCAATACTTTACATATACACAATCTATACCTAGATGTACATACACTCATACACACAAACAATGATTAATTTTTTTTTCTGGACAGTTTATTTTTTTTTATTCAAAACCATTTAAAACAAAGCATTTTAAGAGTCACTGAAAATCCTTCTACGGTTGCAGAACATAACTTAATAAACAAGACAAGCTCAGAACACACATCTCTAAAGAAATCGAAGGTTCCACATTGTAAATTTATTCGACAATGTTGCCTTATTTACTTTTTTCTCTTTTTCTAGTGACAATTTCATTGTAACTTCCTTAAAAAAAAAAAATTTAAAATAAAAACGGAAAACACAGTATTTGTACGTTTAAATGCTAACAACATGGTGAAAACCCTTCCGAAAACATTTTACAAACACTCTTAAGCTGCCTTTTGAGAATGTTTGGTGTTTAAAATCCAAAGATAGACCAAGAAAGAAAGAAAGATAGATAGATAAAGCAAAAAAACAAAGTTTAGGACAATATTCTTGCTTTTTGCCAACAGATTTAGCAAGGGCAAACTGTTTTGCCAAGACATAGACGGCTTGATTAAAAAATGGGATACAAATGGATATGAATGAAATATAGTAACTCCTGTCAAATCAATCAGTACATAAAAAGCAAGTCAACTATAAATGTTATTCTTAATATAAAACTTGGTAAAAAATAGTTATTTCAAACTGTACAGTCACCAAGTACATAGAAGGATCAGACGCTCGTTAGCTTCTCATTTGGCATCGCCAGCAGCGTCAACCTTCTGTGCCTACAAGAAACGGATTCAAAATAAAACAAAAGTCAGCTCCAAAGTGATTACCAAAGTTTACACGCTTCACTAATTGTTTGTTTTTCTAGAGCGGATATAGGGAATGAAAAGCAGAAGTATGTATATAGTTATTTGTTTACTTATAACTCTTTTAAGCGCTTTTCAGACGGACCTGGTCTGCCTTGGCGTCTCCGTTTTCAGCAGGGTTGCTGCCCTTCTTCCCCTTGGCTGGCTTCTGTGTAACCAATGACAATAAATATGATTTTAGAAATGATAACCGTAGCGATTTGATGGTTAACAAGTGGGGAAGGCATTCTGTCATCAGTGGAACTAAATGGTTATGTGATACTACTGCAAAGCTGCATATTATTAATTTTTGGGTTGGGGTTTTGTTTTTTGGTTTTTGTTTATGGTTTGGTGGTTTCTGTAAATCAATTCAGAGATGAATTAGACAAAGAAACGTCTGCATTATTAATCATTTCTTTATTAAAAAGATCCTGAAGAGGTTACTTACAGCAGACAACCTTGCGGAGCGTCTTGTTGGCTGAAAAAAAAAAAAAAAAACATAATACTGAATTAAT
The DNA here is from genome assembly GCF_018340385.1 of Cyprinus carpio. Classification (NCBI taxonomy): domain Eukaryota; kingdom Metazoa; phylum Chordata; class Actinopteri; order Cypriniformes; family Cyprinidae; genus Cyprinus; species Cyprinus carpio. Next base: position 27,003,038 of record NC_056612.1, on the reverse strand, counting down.
AATAAATCAATGATGTAACCAAATAATCAAGACCGAGTAACCAATATAAAACTTTTATTGTTATATTTCACTGAAAAAATAAGTTAATTGGCTATTATAGTGAATATGTCTACAATAGCCAATGTAAATTATGTAAGCATAAATTATATATGTATGTGTTTCCCACAGAAATATGTTCTGCTTTTGCTTCATAAGGCTTGCAGTCTGATATAAGAAAAAAACTATAAGACAATAAAAGATAAAAAATATATATATATAAAAAAAAACATATACATAAATGAACAAACCTCCTCCTTGCCTTTGGCGGCCTTCTCTCCATCAATCTGTAAACAAATAAAAAAAACACACGAAAACGTTTTAGAAATCGAAAAAAAAAAACAATATATATATACGTTATATAAAACAAAAATGATACATTCCTCGAAAAAAAATAAAAGAAAATGGAACGTTCTGTGTAACAGTTGCGCGCGTTTACGTCATAGACGATAAGCCGCAGTTTTTCATAACGGACGACTTTGTCTTCTTCACTGTCTTCCCGCGCATATTCAAATTCAAATCCCGGCTGTCAGTGCGCGCGGGCAAAGACGGCTTCCTTTTGTTTGGCTGCATCACTACGCGCCTTTTAAACGACAGAGGGGCGATTCTCGGCGTACGGTCCCTTTGTTTTCCTCACTGTAAACCGCACAAAAGCGCGTTTAAACGGTGAAACAAGTTAATAAAAAAAAAAAACTTTAACGTTGCACAGTCCAAACGCAGATAACTAGCAAAGCACCGTCTTTAGAAGACACAGGTGCTGCTGTAAAGATGGCAGCTTGACGTAGAGTAGGCGTAATGCACATCAACAAGGACAGGAGCAGCTCAAGCGACACGATACCACAATATTACACTGATTATAGTTCATAAGATAGACGTTAAGACCTAAAATACACACGCGTGCAATCTTACATAAAGCCAAATGACTAACTGCGAGCTTTTTCATGTGAACTTCCAACACAACCACTCTCATCTGCAGTGTTTAAATGATAATATCTTATTAAATTTGAAGGCTGATGCTTATTATATCAGCAATAGTTTATCGCGGGAGTTGAACCAGCATCGTAAAACACTCGAGTTCCCTCCTTTTACATCATCTAGAGATCAGGCGGGTCTTACAGGATGTCACGGATTTGTTTTGCTCGAATAATTATTGAAATATTAATGCACGGTTACAGGTTTCAGTATTTGTCGGTTTTTAAACGCCCGTGTGATTTTATTTTCGGTTAAAAGTCGTTTTATTTTCGCTCGTGTTGTCGTCAGAGCGCGGTAAGATTGACATTCATGTGAAAAAAATCGACTGTCCGCCATTATAAAACAACCACACGATCACAGGCGATAACAGCGACGAAAAAATGGCAAAAATACAAACACATATGTACAAAAAACTAAATTCGCGATTTTGTTCAGAAATATAAAAAATCGCAGTGCACCCTTACCTTTCTTTTGGGCATCTTGGCTGCAGAAAAACCCCGAAAAAATGTCAAAAAATCTGAATGTTTGTGTAAATATTGTGCTCCTGAGCAACGACACCCTGCACGCCTCACAGCGTCTCGCGTAAAATACAATAACGGCTGTATATGTTTTATTAAGTTTTTATATTGAAATTTAAGATAGAAACCGGTTTAAACCGGATTTTGTATATCCCGTGCAGCGATTGGCTGCGAGGGTGATGACGTACCGCTGGGCGTCGCTTATCTCTTAAAGCAACAATGACAGAATTCCCCGCTCAGGTTTCAGAGCGCAGACGGAAGCTGCTGCTCGTCTCGGTGAGGACGGCGCCTCTGCTGGACACAGTGGAATTACACCCGGCAATTTAACACAAATAAAAATAAAATAAAAAAGATTACAGACTAAACGTGGTAGACACACATACGCATTATTTACAGAATTGTACAGGTGTGTGTGTATAAACCTTTTTAAGAACAAGTAACGGAACAAAATTGAATGGAACACAATAGCGTCTCAAAATGTAAATATCTTTTATTAGAAAGTTTGAAAATACAACTTTAAACAGATCTCCATTACTGGTTAATCCAAACACTATAATATGGAAATATCTTTTACTGTACCCTTTGATCACACTGCAAAAAAAGTGATGTTCTTCCACAGCATTTAGTGCAAATGTCTAAATGTTATTGTGTTTACTTGAAAAGAAAAATGACATTAGTGTTGTTTTATGAGGAATTGGTCAAAATGAGGCGTGTTTACGATTAAAACATGAACAAATCTCTGCAAACAGGAAGACACGTCTTCATTCTTCAATGACAGATATGTCTTTTTTCTAAGCATTAATCAACTTTTGTTCAATTTCTCAGAAAAGACTTTGTATCTTTATTTTGCTTCTCAAGTAAATGCATCTTAATTTAAGAATGTTTAGATGTTTTTATAGGGAAAAAAAGGAAAAACACTGAGAAATATTTTATTTATATATATTTTTTTCTGTAACATTTAATGGCATGACTATGAATTTAAGACGTTCTGCTCTGTTTTAAGACCTTTTTAGGCCTTAATTTGTGAAAGGTTGAACTAATACCCTTTTAAGACCCACAGAAACACTATACATAAACATATACATATATAATCCAACTTACAAAATAATTTACAGATAACAGATAAACTAATTTATTTATTTGTCAAAACTATTTTTAAGTAGAGGCCTTTAGATAAAAAGGTTTTAAGATAATGAAAAAATTAATCCAGTCAAGTGTGTCCAAACTTTTGACTGTTACTGCAATTTACCTTTACAACATATGTAATAAGTTAAAAAATTCTAGACTGAATATGCAATTTTTTTTACTCTGCCCTAAAAATTTCCTTGTCGAGATGCTCTTGCACGGAGTAAAACTTGCTCACATTTGATTTGTGAATTAAGTGTTTGTGAGGTGTCATTGAATTCCACAAATCTGAGATTGAATTATTTATTTATTATTTTCATCCTTAAAAATAAAATGCCTGAAATTCAAGTGAGATCAATCATATTTAACCTATTGTATTTCCTAGCATTTCTAGCCCAAAAAAAGAGCTCATGGGGTCAATCAATCAAAAAATTTATTTGAAGATTTAAGATCATTTATATTTCAATATCAATCATACATATCCACTGCCCCATAAAACGGGGTAAAACATCCTTCCAGATTTGAAGTATTTACAGATCAGTAAATACAAAAGTTCAGTGCTAAGCCACAACAGCCTGGCTGCTTAAATCGCTGAAGAAAGTGTCTCTCTTGTGCTGAAGGGCGTTGAGAAAGCAGCGAACCCTCTCCTCTCGGCTGGCGATGTAGTTCAGCAGTTCTTTCTGTCGACTCTGGGAGTCCACGAGCTTTCCATTCCCACGATGCTGCAGGAGCTCAGCCACACAGGAGCGATCCGCTTCCATCTGCTGGAGCGCTTGGCCTTCTCTGTGCAGATCTCGAGCTTTCTGCAACACACAACATGAGCATAACACCACTTGTGAATGGAATAAAGTTCATGTTTACGCTTTTGCATCTTCACTAAACTTTAAATAAATTTTGGAACTTCCTAAAAGTTGCTTTCAGGAAATCATTTAAGGAAACAATCGAGTAACGTTTACAAAAACATGCATTAAGCAACAACGGTACATTCTGTAATACAATATCCTGTGTGTTCAAGATGAAATGTTCTCAATTAGCATGTTGCCTCTTTTATAATAAGGTCATACTAATCTAAGAAGCATATATGACCATGAATAGTACAAAAATATTACAAAATCAATGGGTCTCATTCACTAATAATTACATGCAATATTTTGTGTATATATGAATAGTCTGCATAAGTCTGCATATTTGTTATTAACCTTGTTCTAATGTTATACATTTTGCATATTCTAAATACAAATGTTTTTGAAACTGATAATAATAATAATAAAAATCAGCATATTAGAATGATTTCTGAAGGATCATGTGACACTGAAGAGTAATGATGCTGAAAATTCAGCTTTGATCACAGGAATAAATTACATTTTGAAATATATTCACATAGAAAATTGTTACTTAAATTATAATAATATTTCACAATATTATTATCATCTCATTTTACTGTTTTTATTTTTTATTTTTATTATTATTATCATTAAATAAATGGAGCCCCTAAATGAGCAAAAACCTTTGTAAGATTTAGTTGAGAGTGAGACCCAATGCAGCTTTTACCTAAATAAGCTTTAAATCATTATAAAAACAGGAGGACAAAAGAGTTATGGTTTACCTGGAGAGATTGATAACTCAGCTGGTACTGTAAAACAGATTCACATAGATTCCAGAATGAATATTCCGGCCACAGGACCGACTGGAACACTAGACAGGAATATGAGGTCTGTGGAGTGTAAGATAATGCAGGAATATGAAAAACATTAATCATTTCAAAGCTGCAGGGGAATGTAAATATTAAGAGCAATATGAGCTTAACACACAATGGACAAGTCAGATAGATATCCATGGGACCGGCGCCAGACTTTCAGCTGCCATAAGTGTCGATTTGATGGGAACTCTCATTGGAAAAGGCAGTGATGGGAATTATTACAGCTCTTAAAGCAATAGTTCACCCAAAAATGAAAATTTGCTCACACCATCCAAGATGAAGATGGATTAGATTTGGAGAAATGTAGCATCGCATCACTTGCTTATCAAGGGGTGCTCTGCAGTGAATGGGTGCCGTCAGAATGAGAGTCTAAATAGTAAGTGATGGAATGCTACGTTTCTCCAAAACTGATAAAGAAACAAACTCATCCACATCTGGGATGGCCTGAGAGTGTGTACATTTTCAGCAATTTTCATTTTTGGGTGAACTATTCTTTATTGGCCCGACTTTATCATATTTATCGAGAAAGAACTCATTGTAATTATATATAATTACAGATTGTTCCAAAGTGAATCAAACTACGAATGCCATCTAAACTACAGTGCTGTATGTTTGTGTAAATGCTGGCAAGATATTGACTAAAGAAAGTCTCATTACCTGCCACAGGAGGAAATCACTGAGACGCACTTCTCCAGACGTACGGATGAGCAGATCGGGGTTTGGAGAATTACTGCTATAGAGACACTCGCTGAGGAGCACCTCAGACACATCACTGACACATCACACACAGAAGAACAATTAATCATACGTACAGATAATAAAACAGCTGTGGTTAGGAGCAAATCCTTTGTTTTCTCACACTGTGTGAAAAGCACAGTTTACCTGGATTTTATCAGGCCCTGCTCTACTCCCCAAGCCATTTCCTTCACTGCACTTGCAATTTCATATCTTGAGGTATATGCAAAGCACACATTCAGAAAACACCTACATAATCAAACAGAAAACCAGTCAACGACACGAGAGGAGGATACGTTTCTGCGAATGCATCAGTTATAGATCATGCTCTAAAACAGAAGGAATGTTTTTTAAGTCATAAACTGCACTTTAAACATTTGGGATCAGTCTTTTTTTTTGAAACACGTTAATAGTTTTATTCTGCAAGGATGCATTAAATTGATCAAAAGTAACAGTGAAGACATTTATAATGTTACAAAAGTTTTCTATTCCAAATAAATGCTGTTCTTTTGTACAACCGTACAACCGTTTTCACCACTGATAACAATGAGAAATGTTTCTTGAGCAGCAAATCAGCATTTTAGACTGATTTCTGAAGATCATGTGACACTGAAGACAATGATGCTGAAAATTCAGCTTTGCATCAAAGGAATAAATTACATTTTACAATATATTAAAATCTTAAAAAGATATTTTAAATTGTAATAATATATCCAATTATTACTGTTTTTACTGAATTTTTTAACAAATAAATGCAGCCTTGGTGAGCAATAGAGACATATTTCAAAAACAACAAAAAATCTTGTAACCAGTATTGTAAAGAATAGAGTGCAAAGTGTACTTGTTTATCGAGTAGGGCTAGGCAATATTACAAAAAATTATATTAATTTTGAATTTCTATACAATAGAAGGTCAAACTAATAAAATAGCATCATGAAGTGCTTACTTGTTGTGTGCTTTAGTTGCCACCACAGATTTGGCAATAAGCTGCTGCAGATCTGCAGGGAGTAGAGTCAGATCTCCCAGCACACGAATACACACACCATGCTTCTCCAGATTCTCCCTAGGGATTAGGACAAATTCACATATGGACTGTATAGATATTTAGCCATCAAACAGGTGATTTACATCTTGTGCAGCGACTTACTGCTCTGTCAGCAGGCGGCTGAACTTCTGTCTGGCCAGCTCCATCAGACCATCCACCTACCTCTTGGAGCGCTTGAAGTTCTCAAGAATGCGTACACAGTCACCTCGTGAATGCCCCAGTGAGTAGGCACCAGAGCGTCCGGTATGTGAGTTTAAACAAATGTATATTCTGAGTCCACACACACAGCTCATTTATTCTTCTCCCAGGCACCCGAATACCACCACGCCTCAGATTCTCCAGGACATCTCCCTAGGGATTAGGACAAATTCACATATGGACTGTATAGATATTTAGCCATCAAACAGGTGAACAGATCTTGTGCAGGAGTGTCTTACTGCTCTGTCAGCAGGCGGCTGAACTTCTGTCATCCACCTCCTCTTTGGAGCGCTTGAAGTTCTCAATGCTGAATGCATACACAGTCACCTCGTGAATGCCCAGGTTTAGGCACCAGCGGAGCGTCTATGTGAGTTTAAACAATGTATATTAAGAGACTGAGCATACATATACACTGTTCATAAGTTCGGGGGTCTGTAATATTTTTTTTGGGGGGGGGTTACTAGTTTTATTCAGGAAGGATGCATTTATTTGATCAAAAGTGTCAGTACAGACATTTATATTGTTACAAAAGATTTCTATTTCAAATAAATGCTGTTCTTTGAAACTCGTTTCATCAAATAATGTGTCATGGTTTTCATAAAAATATGAAGAAGCACAACTGTTTTCAGCATTTCTGATTGATAATAATCAGAAATGTTTCTTGAGCAGTTAATCAGTATATTTTCATGATTTCTGAAGATCATGTGACACTGAAGACTGGAGTAATGATGCTGAAAATACAGCTGCGCATCACAGAAATAAATTACAGTTTTACATTACAATTTATCCAAAGAGATTTTTTTTTAATTGCAATAATTTTTCACAATATTACTGTTTTTACTGTATTTTTGATCAAATAAACACAGCCTTGGTGAGCAGAAGAGACTACTTTCATTTCAAATCATTAAAAACATTTACAGACCCCAAACTTTTGAATAGTGATGCATTAAAATTTAAAGACCAGTGAGAAAACACAAATTACTGTGATAAAACTAACATTTATTTTACACAATATTTATAAAAATATTTGAAAACATAGTTTCTCCGTTGATATAACTGACAGAAAAGGGAACACTTAACACTCCTGTTAATCGATCAAGCAGTCAAACTGGCAAACTATCGGTCAGTTAATCCATCTGGCTGATATATCAGTCTGTTATTATCTTCATACTCACCTCTGCCAGTTTCTCAAAACCCTGCGAGTGGCCCTCCTGCCTCTGCACATGTGCCTTCTGGGCGAATCGCCTGTTACCGTCCATGATAAAGGCCACATGTTTGGGCATAGGCCCTGCCTGAGACATAAACAGAGATTAAGAAAGTCATTAAGGTGTTAGATCATCATTTGTAGTTCGATCACAGTACAGATCCTCTGAAAAGCACCTTCAGGACGTTGGCAGTGAGCCTTTCTAAAAAGGAGAGTTCCCTCTCTCGAATCCACGACATGACAGTGCTTTCTGTGAGAAAAAAAAAAAAAGAGTTACTGCTACAAAATGCATAGTAATGGCCAGGATTTTGGAGAAATGGTTGAAACACATCTTGTACAAGCATTTGAACCATAAAGAGGCACTTATTTTAATTTGCAATCTAACTATATCTCCAACTATTTATATCACTGAATTAAATGCCATTAAATATAATGACATTAATTGATTAAACGATGTTGATGTCTGTAGAGCAGGGTGGTAGACACTAATTAAATATGAATATAATAAAATTAAATAAACGCAGAATTGCTGGATCTAAATGAACACTTGCACATACATACATATTTCCTTAAAATTTTAATTAACGTTACCCAGGTAAATTTTACTTCTATTTCAATGTAAGTTGTTATTAATGTTTTTAATAACTGACAGAAACCAAATTTATAATGACAGTTTACCTGAAATTGTCCTGATGAGATTAATTATGTATTAAAATCTGTCCTACTTCTCAATCTCTTTTGACAACATGAATAGGAAAATATATTGTAGGCAATTCACAACCGTTTTTTTTCCCAATTAAACCTTACCAAGCTCAAAACACAGACAACTGTAACCACATCAGTAAATAAACATATTAAATTAATCTATCTGATTATTTTAATAAAGACATATAACCGGTTCGTGCTTGGAAGGCACGAGAGCGCGCATACTATCCTAAATATCACGTCATTACGCTGTTAAAATAGATAATCACATGCATTAAAAGGAGGCTTTAATTCAAACAAATCGAAATCAGTTTGATTTAAAGCGTTAATACGCTGTTCTTTAAGAAGTAATAAAGCTCCAACTCACTGCCTGTCTGTAGGATGACGTCTTCTTCCTCTGACAGGAAACGACGACACAGAAACGCGACAGCAAACGCCAAAATAAAGGAGGTTTTTTTGACCAACGCAAAACCTCCATGAAATTTAAACCATGTTTAAACTAGTAATATGAATGAATAATACTGTTGTTATTTTTTTAATGCAAAAAAAAAAGTGTAGAAAGCAAAGCACACCCATCATAAAAAATAGAAAAGTCTTTAAAAAAAGGGGCTAAACAAACATTAAGAAATGTAAATTTGTATATGAAAACACGTGTATTTGTTTGTTTGTTTGTTTAAAATCATTCCTTAACTTTACGTAGGGACAATTAAACTAGCTTTTTTTTTTTGCCATCAGAAAGTCGGTGTAATTATGAAATTTCCATAAAATGTTGTCTTAGTGTGTTAACATTTTAGATATTTTAACAATAGATATGGTAACACTTTATTATAGTTCTTGTATTCTATTTAGCATAGAGTTTAATCGTGTGATTTGTTGCAAGACCAAGGTTACAAAAAGGATGGGAAATTATTATTTATTATTTATTTATGTATTATAAATAGTGGCTGGTAAATGTTTTTTTCTTTTTCTTTTTTTTTGAAAAGATTTTGATTTTGAACTAAATCTTCCAAAAAAATAAAAATAAATAAAAAATAAATAAAAAAATAAATGTTATAGGTCTTAATATTTCACTTTTCTGTATTGTAGTCTAACTATATGAGCATTAAATTTTTAATTGCACAGAATAAACAGTCTAGTTGTTTGTTTTAAGTCTAAAATTGTATTTATAATTACACATATGACAACTATACATCTAATATGTTTGCAAATATTTAAAGTATAAATCATATTCAAGCCAATGCTAATTCTGATATTTGTTTTTCAGTGGCTTTTATTGGAGTTGACATTTCACTTCATGTGTTTTTTGTTGAGGTTCATCTCACGCCATCCACGTAGTGCACTAAATAAGTTCATCTGTTTAGTATATAGCGCGTAGTACACAGTATGCATGTATTAGTTGTAGTATGAATGAATTTGCATTTTCATGCGCACACTAGAGGGCGAGCACAAAACAGACCAGTTACAGTCAAGAATCTCAGCAGTGGGAGGAGAAGAAGAAGAAGAAGGAGACGGAGAAGAAGGGCTCTCGGTCTGTGGGGGGTGACGGAGGGGTCGAGCGTTTTTGTTGTTCCGCTGGTGGATCCTGCTTAAACGGTGAACAGGAGGCACAACGACCCGAACCAGAGCAGCCCGACTCCGGAAAGAGCCTGGAGGAGCGGGTCGTCACGGATCGGAACTAAGGCGCTTTTGTTTCTCTCTCAACTCCTGCGGGTTTGGGGGCTCCAGCGGCGGCGGCGGAGACGATCCCGCTCGCCCAGGGAAGGAGGCTGGAAGTCGGGGACGCTTCCAGCCTGCAGGGCCGGGCGCCGTGGCGATTGAGCATCTGGAATTTGGTGAACCCTTTGGGGCTCAGTGGATGGGATGGAGCCGGGACCATCTGGCGCTGGTGGGTTCTAAATTGTTTCGAATCTTATGTTTCCTAATCTTATTAACGCTACACATGGCATAATTTCATAATGATACATTGTAGCGCTCATTGTGACACTCTCTAAGGATACATTGTAACATTCCGCAAGCACGCATTGTATCATTCCAGAAGGAACATTGTAACCGTCTATTAGAATGTTGACTGCTAGGTGATACCTGGAAGTGAATTTAAAGGTGTAGGAACCTTTATAAGTGCTTAAGGGGAATAAGAGAGATTGTCCCAGGTCAGGGGTCGTGGGAAGACATGAGCTTGAAGCCCGCCTTCAGCAGATGCAGCAGGGGAAAGTGACCCCCAGGGGTCTTTATTGATCCTGCTACAATGTGACTCAGTCCAATGTTACCAATTTCACTTCCATTAACAGTGTAAATGCATACGACCAGATAAATGATTTACATTAGGAGGGATAAAAGCTGCCTGGCTGCTGCTGCTGTGGGTTTTTGGGAATATGATTTGATTTAATTTGACAAATTATGAACTGTTTCAAAGGATGTCTTTAAATGCAGATATGGAAAATTGTCAGTTTGACCTAAAGTTGCATGGGATGTGTAAAGCTGTGTGAAAGGGTTAAAACGATTTCAGATCATGGAAACTAATAAATCCTGCTCGTTGTTTTTGTGTTCCATTTCACAATTTGTGAGGTTAAAGTGTTTAATTGGAGATCAGACTTTAAGATTTAAATCTGAACTCGACAACATTTACAAATTAACTTTTTTTTTTTTACATTGAATTGTTTGTTTGAGCATCACAACAACAAAACATTGACTCAACCAATTCTGTGAGTTTGGGGCGGGGCTATCTGTTGCTCTGACCAATGGCAGTTGGGCAGGATTGTTTGAGAAACCTGTTTGAAACGATTATTATTTTTGCAGGCTTTAACTTTTTACAAATGATTTTTTTCTGAGGCACTTTTGTCATCGTGATAGTTCTCTTTTAGTCACTTATTGTCAATAGTCTTGTATACCAGACACCTTGCTCAGTGAAAGCCCACATTGCTAGAGCAAAACGTGTTGATGTAGTTGTTTGTGTGACTCTGAGGGTGGCCTTTATTAATGAGCGGCAGGGGAAGGGTCACAGGGGCTGTGCACTGGCCAGGTGGCGTCTCTGTGGATCTTGCACACTTCAGTGCGTTATGCTCTTGAGCCCTCAATAGCAGGACATCTGGGACTCCAGACCAAAATATTGGTTCTGTTCCTCTGTCACAGTTCTGCCCACTTCTGCTTTCCTTAGTATGGACAGCAGGGCTGATTTATAACAAAATGCATTAACGAATGTTAACTGATATACTGATACTTGATAACTGATAACTTTGATCTTAAATGTTACTAAGATTTATTAGTTTATTAATTGATTTTTATAGTTTTTATTTTTAGTGCAATGTGGACTAATATAAATGCGAAATTTCATGTAGAAACATCCATGAAAATCTTTGAGCATTAATGCAAAAGTCCGAGTTTTGAATTGATTCATTGAAATTAACAGTATGAACGAATGAATCAAACCCTAACATAGATTTGTTAATCAAGTCTAACTTCATATATATATATATGTATGAGTTTAAATATATATATATATATAACAGATATTTTTTTTTTTATTATTTGTTGACAGAAAAAATGATTATTATATATATATATATATATATATATGGTAATATTTTCTCATTTGCATATATTAAGATAAACTAACAAAAAAATAAAAATGTGCATGTCAGATTGCTTTTGAAAACGTATTAGTACATATTAAAATTAACATGAATTAAGTATTAATTAATGGCTGTTCGATGCGTTAACTTTATTGTCATGCAGCACTTTTGACAGTTGAAAATTGCATTAACGAATGTTAACTGATATACTGATACTTGATAACTGATAACTTCGATCTTAAATGTTACTAAGATTAACTAGATTAATAAATGCTTTAAATAGTTTTTATTTTTAGTGCAATGTGGACTAATATAAATGCGAAATTTCATGTAGAAACATCCATGAAATCTTTGAGCATAATGCAAAATGCAAGTCCGAGTTTTGAATTCTTTGATTGAATTCATTGAAATTAACAGTATTGAACGCTATGAATCAAACCCTAACATAGTTTTGCTACTCAAGTCTAACTCCAATATATTATATATATATATATATATATATATAATATAATATAACAGATATTTTTTTTTATTATTTGTTGACAGATAAAAATATTATTATATATATATAATATATATATATATGGTAATATTTTCTCATTTGCATATATTAAGATAAACTAACAAAAAAATAAAAATGTGCATGTCAGATTGCTTTTGAAAACGTATTAGTACATATTAAAATTAACATGAATTAAGATTAATTAATGCTGTAGATGCTTTAACTTTATTGTCATGCAGAAAATTTGACTGTTGATGCAAAATAAGTAAATCAGAGTTTTGAATTGATTCACTGAAATGAACAGTTTGAACTGATGCAAATAAATTAATAAAGTTCGAAGTTCTTTTTACACCCCTATCAAAATAATTGCAAATATATTGTAAATGTAAAATTTCTTTGGCATAAGAAGCAGAAACAGAGCTGGACTACAGCCTTTAGTAAATGTAGTGGGCAAATCTCACAATATTCCCAATGATGCTTAGTCTTATATCAGCAGCAAACATGTTATATACACATCTATATATAGCTATCTATCTATATGTATGTATGTCTATCAGCCAGCCCTAACAGAGAGCCGCCATTGTTTACTGCTTTCTTGAGATCTGGCTCCATTTCTAGCCATCTGCCGCTGCCTGCATTGATTCGCTCTGCTGTAGGAACATAGAGTTTGCCATTGATCAAGACTTAGCAGAGTATATATCCTGCAGAAAAAAGCATACCAGAGTTCTCCGAAGCGCCTCTTAAATCATAGGCGAGCTATAAAGTGGGCCGTGTAGGATAAGATTGATGACCTTGTCTCGGCGTAATGTGGAGGTGCTCGCTGACACTATACGATGAATAAGGCCAATGTCCGGCTCTCCCAAAACCCCCACGTATCCCTGGTCTCCCGATCTCCATGACAATGTGTGTTGCTGTGCGGTTGCTATGGAGAGGCTGGGAATGTTTTGGGGCCCCTGTGTTTGTGTGTGCTGATGTGGAGGTGAGGGGGGCTCCCCCTGATCGGGAAGGAGGGCAGCTGGGGTCTTTGTTATGATGGAGGGAGTGTTCTTCGGAGAGGTTAAAGGCGTCAATGCTTTAAACTAGTGCTTCGCAAATAGTTTTGGTTCAGGATGCAGATTTTACTTTGGACAACAGAAGTGGTTATCAAAATGTTGGCGTGTGTAATTTCTGTGCCACTAGCGCCACCGACGTGAGTCGCAAAATGACTGTTTTCAAACGTGTTTCCCAAATCTGGCCATTGGTGGAATGTTGTTTTGTTATAGGCTGGTTGATATGCTCAAACAAATCTGTTTTAAAACCATGTCAACCTAAGAGTGATTTATTTATAATTATTATCTGTCTCTATACTTATGGGATAGAATAAAGTAGCATGGAAAAAAATAACCTATATGAATAATAATAAAAAAAAGAACACGGAAAAGTGTTGAAGTTACCATTATCTACAAAGACCCAACCATAGTTGTTATTGTTAACTAACTAACGCTATTAATATAGTTTTGTTTATGAAAGTAAAGCTGAAAAAAAAAATAGATGAAAGAAATAAAAAAAAAAACCCTTAAAATTAGTAAAACTAAAACTGAAATATAAAAAAAAACATGTTTTGCTTCACTGCTAGTGTATTTTCTTTGACCTTCTGTGTATTTGTAGATGGTTTAGAGGGCGGGGGGCCTGTCACACAGACATCTGTCTAATTTGACTAGCAAAGTGACAAATAAATTTCCAGCAAAACAAAGTAGTGTTTGACTGGACAAGTGACATCAACAACAACACATGGAAGGTCTTTTCTTCTCCATTTTAAACGTTTATAAGTCTGTTTATTTTGTTATCCTAACTGTACATGATTATATGTTATTGTTTATTATTCAACATCACTGCTGGAGTCAAAGACACATGCAGTGATGTGAAAATACAGAGCAGGTCCCAAACAATGCATGCCAACAGTGTTGGGGTAATGCATTACAAGTAGTTGCGAGATACATAATCAGATTACTTTATTTCAAAAAAGTAATGCTAGTTACTTTGTTTTCCCATTTATTGACTGACAAGTCTCCTGTCCCCATATTGGGAGAAATCGGAAGTACAGAGGCATTGTGTGTGCTGTGTGAACATGATGTAGTTCTAGACTAAATGTGTGTGTGCATTAATTCATCCCATTCACAAAAAACAGATTTAGTATTCATCAAAATCAATGCAAACTCAGAATATGACGCAAACCTGCAATAATTTAATATGTTAAATAACACAAATGTATCTAATCCCATTTTATTAACTAATTTCTTTGCTGCTGACCTTTGATGATCCAGTTCATCCATACTAATAATCAAAAATGACTTCAGATAAACTAACAATTTAACTGAAGAGTGTTGAACCTTCTTCTCCTGTGTTCTACTGTACCGACGTGACTTTACTTTTACTTTTACTCGCACTTCAGCCTGAGGTTTATTCATTACACTTTTTGGTGTGAAAGGGCTTTTACATTTGGTATAAATAGAACTTCTTAATTAAAAACAATCAAGCCCTGCTCATTTAAAAAGTAACACTAAAGTAATGCATTACTTTCCATAAAAAGTAACTAAGTAACGTAATTAGTTACTTTTTTTAGGGAGTAAGTGAAGTAATATTGTTGTGTTTTTTTTTTAGTAGTTTTTTCCAACACTGCATGCCAATGCAGAACTTTGGGGCTTTAAACTAAAGCAGAAGCTTTTTATTAAGAGTTCATGGTTACCAGTAACAACTTACTATATTAATATAGTGTTAATATGAAGTTCATTAATGTCACCCAGTTAGAGTTTAGAGTCTGTTTTAAAACATCAGGTTGACTGTTTGGAGGGTTCACACCGATTTATTTGTTTTTTAATTATTCTTTTGGTTTGAATCCACTTCCAACCTTCCAACCCCCTTCCCATTTTAGTCGCCATCCTCTTTGTTCCTTTCCCCTGCTTTTGTCCTGTTTCCATACACACTCCTGTCACCATATCTCTAGTCCCATAATCCCCCAAACTCCTCCCTGTGATCTTCTTTTTTAAATGTGTCTCTGTTATTATATCCTGTTTTCTTATTGATGTCTTTTTTTTTCTCTCTCTCGCGCTCTCAGTCTCTCTCTCCTCTCTCTCTCTCTCTCTCTCGTCTCTCTCTCTCTCTCTCTCTCTCTCTCTCTCTCTCTCTCTCTCTCTCTCTCTCTGTCTGTCTGTCTGTCTGTCTGTCTCTCGTCCGCAGTGCCCACCGGGCCGTACCCCCCACCCCTGCAGCAGGTGTTCCAGGCACCCCGCAGGCCGGGCATGGGCACCGTCGGCAAACCCATCAAGCTGCTTGCCAACTACTTTGAGGTGGAAATCCCAAAAATGGATGTGTACCACTATGAAGTGGACATCAAACCTGATAAGTGTCCTCGACGGGTCAACAGGTAAATGCCTCTTCATCTGAAACATCCACAATCATTCCTAGGGCTGTCACCTATTTATATGACACTATATATATATTTATATTATATAATATATATATATATATTATATTATATATACAGATATATATATATATATATTATAGCACAAAAGCAGTCATAAGTTGCTGGAGTATATCTGTAGCAATAGCCAAAAATACATTGTATGGGTCAAAATGATAGATTTTTCTTTTATGCCAAAAATCATTAGGATATTAAGTAAAGATCATGTTCCATGAAGATATTTTGTAAATTTCCTACCGTAAATATGTCTTAACCTTATTTTTGATTACTGATATGGATTGCTAAGAACTTAATTTCAACAAATTTAAAGATGATTTTCTCAGTATTTTGATTTTTTTGCACTCATTTTCAAATAGTTGTATCTTGGCCAAATATTGTCCTCCTAACAAACCATACATCAATGGAAAGATTATTATACTCAGCTTTCAGATGATGAATTGACCTTATGACTGGTTTTGTGGTCCAGGGTCATGTATATATATATATATATATATATATTTCTGTCAACAAAGAAATTAGAAATGTTATGTGAAATAAAAATGTTTAAGTACTAAACTTAAACTACTAACTGAAATAAATATAAATATAAAACTAAGATATACAAACAAATAAGCTAAATAAAAATATTTTAAAAATGACAAAAGCACGTTACAAAACCACTAAAATGTGAACACCCCGCACTGTATTTGGAATCAGGTAGAATTACATAAAATAATATTTATTTTGTATTCTGTCATAATTGTCTTGCTATCTTGTTTTTGTTTATCGAAACAAAGTTGACAAATAAATATCAGATGGAAAAATGTATATTTAAAAAAAACACAAAAAGTAGAAATAATATTTTAGTAACTTACTGAAATTAAAATAAAATAATTTAAAAAATAATTTGAAGTACTAAAATTACTAAAACTGAAAATAATATAAATTAAAGCTAAATGACTCAAATGAAAACTGAAAATATAAAACTAAAAGCTTCTTCATTTTATCATGCTGATTTTGGAATCTGAGGTAGATTGACATGAAAAATATTTTATTTATTCCACTTTAGTCTTAGTCCACTTTGCATTCACACTGTCAACAAACAAGATGTTAATGTTCAATAACTTGAAATTCAGACTAAATTTGGCCAGTTATTTTTTTTTCTTAGCCTTCAAAATATTTCAAGATGACAAAGCATCAGGTTTAGCTTTTGATTATGTAATAATCTTGACAGGCTTAGTCTTTCCTCGGTATGAATTGAGATAAAGTTTCCCCTATCATCAGCTATTTCTCTAAAATCATTGGGGTCAGTAGAATCAAAGCCTGCAGATTTGCACGGTCAAAATATTTCAGTTATCTCAATTACATAAAGCTTGACCTAGAAAGGAACCTCCTCATGCTGTTCTTCCCTCAAAAGGTTTTTAGTATGAAGTGTTGCTGTAGACGTGCAGGCAACGCTTGAGTTCTGTTCATCCTGTAACTGTATTTTCAGTTCAACCGAGCTGTCTGCCTTCTGAGTTAAATACAACTTAAGCCTGGTTTATTCTCGACGCGTCTGCACAAGTGTGAGGATGAGTGTGAAAGTGACATCATTGTGCCGTCACCAGTGCATGTGTGCGCCTGAGCCAAATTCTGTGCACCACAATCCCATCAGACCCTTAAATATCAAACACTTTCTGAGGCAGAAAAGGATGCTTGTAATGTAAAAAGCACAGTTTTTTTTTAAACTACAGAGTAAAGTTTGAGTCTGTTACAGCTCATCAGTTGTTCTTATATATATATATATATATATATATATATATATATCCATATATATATATATATATATATATACATATATATATTATATATATATATATATATATATATATATATATATATATCATATATATATATATATATATATCATATATATATATATATATATAGCTACACATATATTATATATATATACACACACACACACATACATATAAGTAAATATTCAGTGTATGGAAGTACATACAATTTTTTCATTGCCTTTTGTTCACATATTTTATTTCACCAGTAATTAAATGCATGTTTAAAAAGTAGGTTTAACAAAATCATAAAAATACAATAAATAAAAGTATTAAAATAATTTTAAAAACTATATAATACATTATTATTATTATCATCAAAATTTTGCAGTCAGGTAAATGTTTTTTAATTAATTATTTTTTTTAATTAATACTTTTATTCAGCAGTGACAAATTAAATTGTTCAAAAGTGACAGTAAATACATTTATAATAATTTACGAAAGATATCACTTTCAAATAAATGCTGTTCTTTTGAACTTTCCACAGAAATATGAAGCAGCACAACTGTTTTCAACATTGATAATAATCAGAAATGTTTCTTGAACAGAAAATCAGCATATTATAATGATTTTTTAAGATAGTGTGACACTGAAGACTGGAGTAATGATGCTGAAAATACAGATTTGATCACAGAAATATATTACATTTTAAATTGTAATAATATCTCACAATATTTCTGTTTTTACTGTATTTTTCATTAAATAATTGCAGCCTTGGTGTGGAATTATCATCACATACATACAGTGTCACATACAGTCGGTCATCGTCACAAAATAATCTTCAGATCAGGTTTGCTGCATATGTCAGTCACAATCTTCTCCTAAATGTGACTCTTCACAGGGAGGTTGTGGAGTACATGGTCCAGCATTTCAAACCGCAGCTCTTTGGTGACCGAAAGCCGGTGTATGATGGGAAGAAGAATATCTACACTGTTTTAGCGTTACCTATAGGCAGCGAAAAGGTATGTAAAAGAGCTTGGTTTGCCATATTCACAGCAAATAACATTTAGTCTTAAAAGATTCACAATACATTCATAGTGATTACTGGGGAGATCATTTGAACCAGATAAAGCTGAACTGAAGCATCTTAAGTTTACTTGATTATCCAAACATCATTTATTTTTATTTTTTAGAAAAAACAGTGAGTCTCAAATGTAATCGTCAGGTTTTTGAGGAACGTTTATTTGTTCATCTCTCAATCATCATTGTATTGTATTGCATTATATGTTTGGATCATCAAACTAAGCATTAAAAAAATATCATCTTACTAAAACTTATTATTGGAGATAAAGAGTGACGACTGATATTTATATCATTTCATGTAAGTATCTGCTGTACTGTTTTTTTTTTTTGTAAGCATCAGAATTTCATCACGTTTTGTTCATGCAAATATCAGCATCTGCCACAAATCGCAAATATTTACTCAGTTTGGGCCTCTGAATAAAATGGACTATTTTTCCCTCCACAATCACACTATATCAGATTATATGAGCCATAAAAGCCCTTGATATGTGTATGAATTATGATGCTCAACAACAAACACGCATGCAAACTTAAAGACTTTTATTTTAGATGTCAGGTTTTACAGGGTTAAGGATTGTGAAAATCCTACAAATTTCCTACACGTTCCTGTCATTAAGGTTCCATTTCAGTTAGTTTTGATTCATTTTTGTGAATCAGTTCAAACTGTCTGTTTCAGTGATTCAGTTCTAAAACTCCGATTTGATAATTGGTTTCAGAGCATCTTGATTTTTGTTCTGTGATTTCCATCCCTAGCCTTGATTGTAATTTATGTAAAGTAATTAATCCAGTTTCATGCTGTTGTCATCCTGGGCCTCTCGTCTGATGTTGTAGGTTGATTTCGAGGTGACCATCCCCGGCGAGGGGAAGGATCGCATCTTTAAAGTGTCCATTCACTGGCTGGCCAAGGTGTCGTGGCGGCTGCTGCAGGAGACGCTGGTCAGCGGACGTCTGCAGGTCCCGCTGGACTCTGTCCAAGCTCTCGACGTGGCCATGAGACACCTGGCCTCCATGAGGTACGCTGCTCTCAGACTGACAGGTCACAGACAAACCTTAGCGGCTTACTATCGATTCACTCGTTTTCTCAGAGCCATCGATTCTGCCGATGCATACAGTGTTCATTCATATAATCTTGAGTTGTATTATGTAATGTAATTTAATGTAAAGTATGTCATTTTTGTGTAATTTGTGTAGTTTTAGAATGAATAATTTTTATATTTTAATTTTAAAGTTTCAGTAATTTTGTTGTATTTGTCATTTTTCATATGCTTTTTTATTAGTAATCATAAATAAAATGAATAATAAATAGTTTTAGTTTAGTTTATTTCAGTATAAGTTAAACTAAATGAAAATGGCTAATGTTGCCTGGCTAACTGAAATAAAACGAGTTAAAAAAAATGTATTTTATTTCAAATAACAAAATTATTTTTTTTTAAGGTTTTAGTTTTAGTTGACCATAATAGTTTTGAAATGTGAATAATTTGTTTTTGTCAAGAAAGATTTTACATGTTTAAAATGGAATGGATCATAATTTGAGCAAGTATCATACGTTTTTTAATAAATGCATTCAATTATATGGAGAACCTGGAAATTATGAGGAATTTTATAATTGTTATTTCTAGACCAAGAAAACTCATTGCTGTTTTTATTATTATAATAATTATAATTATTATTATTGGCACATTGCACTCTTTGTTATGTTCCAAGTAGCCTGTATTTAAAGTAGTGCTGTCAAACAATTAATCGTGATTAATCCCATTCAAAATAAAAGTTTTTGTTTACATTATATATGTATGTGTGCTGTGTAGATTTACTATGTATATATAAATACAAACCCACAGTATATATTTAGAAAATATTTACGTTTATATATTTTCAAACTCTAATATTTTATATTATATATAAAAATATTTAATATATAAACATAACATATTTTTCTTAAACATATACCTGCATGTGTTTGTATTTATGTATTTATACATAATAAATATACACAGCACACACACATATAAAAACTTTTATTATGGATGCGATTAATCTAAACAGCACTAATTTAAAGATTACTTTAAACATTTAAAATGTTAACCTTTTTGGTGCAACAAGCAATCTTAAGTAGTTTGTCTTTTCTTTTATAACCTAAGACACATTAGGAGAACCATTCACATAATCCTACAAATGCACTAAAAAAATACACAATAGCATATTTATTTGAAATTGAATCGGATCAAATCAAATTCAGTTTTAAAGCTCAGTTTTCAAAAATCATTCCTGAAGCTGCTTTTAAACATGCATTGGTTTACTGGACTCAGTCAAATGGGAACTTTTAGCTTTACTGTCTTAACTGTTGTGACCGACCGTCCCGTCTGCAGGTACACCCCAGTGGGACGCTCCTTCTTCTCCCCTCCTGAAGGCTACTATCATCCTCTTGGTGGAGGCAGAGAGGTGTGGTTCGGCTTCCATCAGTCTGTCCGGCCGGCCATGTGGAAGATGATGCTCAACATTGACGGTATGACAGACGTCTTTTATCTCTTAATTGCTCTTTGTGCTTGAATGCATGCTGTGTACATTCAAACTCTCCATTTCTGCTGTTCTCAGTATCTGCAACAGCCTTTTATAAAGCTCAGCCTGTCATTGAGTTCATGTGTGAAGTTCTGGACATCCGCAACATCGACGAGCAGCCGAAGACGCTTACCGACTCGCAGAGGGTCCGCTTCACCAAGGAGATCAAAGGTGGCTTTCTGAACGCCTTAGCAACATTCTAACAATCAAAACAAAATACCCTGGCGACCACTACTAAGAACAACTTTTGGAACTGCTTGGTAACAGCCTGACAACCATTAAGAAAGTGTTTTATAGGAGTTAACCAGTAGACAAAAATGACATTTCAAACCAAGTTTTGCAGTCACGCTTTGGTATGATTTCGGCACAGCAGAGAAAAACAAAACATAAAATTGCTTCTTTTTTATTAAATAGTGGTTTACTGGACAAACTACGATTCTGACTTTAAATAACAAAGTCTGTCAGTATGGTTTCAACCTGCTGCAGCACACTTATTTACTCTAGTTTATGGTTCTGTTGTGAATAGGCTACTAGATTTTAAATTCTGCCACCTTATTTTAGTCAGTATATATCTTTATATTATTTTGTCTTTCATGTTGTAATTTTTTTTTAGTTCTGTTGTGCAGCATCTTATTTGACAAAAAAATAAAAATGCAAAGTTTTGTTGTAGATTTAATGTTATTGTTTAATTTGAATACATTTTAAGATTTATTACATTTTATTAATTCATTAGACACCAATTTTGTTGATAAAAAATGAAATTCCACACAAAACACCAAATTTAGGGGAAAAATAAAACAAGTTTTGTGTGGATTTATAGCTACTTTTTAATCGTGTACAAATAAGTCATGTTTACATTCATTCTACAAGGCATGTGGAAATCACGTTGCAATCAATGCATGAAAATATCAATATAGTATGATATAAAATATCGTGATCATATTACCACGCAGCCCTATTTGGATGTGTACATTTCATATTACTTTCCACACACAGAAGTTCTGCACATGCACTGCTTTAAACAACACTGCGTTCGCTCACTACACATGCGTAGCGAACAGAAAGAGCTGTATAGAAAATTTCATTATGAATATGTGTTCCATTACGCCCCTGATAGTTTGAGATGAGGTATCCGGTGAAGTCACTGGATGATCTCAGCGTCCTGCCACGGCTTTGTCTTGGATGAGTCATTTTGATATCATGCTTTAACACAGACATTGAATTAAAAATGAATGATGCAATCCTGAATTCTGACCATCTTCATGCATTCCAAGAGGAATTATTGTGGATCCGGCCTTTCATTTGAGTCTTACGCTGAAGGCTGTAATTACCTGGAAGTGGCGCCATGTTTATTTACTTAACTCTGCTGAAATGGTGCTGGATCTGTTGCAGAAAACTGCTAAATAAAGTGTCTGCGTGAAGAAAAACATAACACAGACGTATTGTCTCTCAATTAAATCAGACACTGGAAATATATGCAGTTCATTTATAATGCATTCGATTTTTTTTTTTTTTTTTTTTTTTTTTTTTTTTGTGGTTTGAATTGTTGTTTTAAAAACCTCAAAGAATGACCTCTACAAGCTTTCATAGCACTGTTTAACTCGTGTTTTGATGGTGTCAGGTCTGAAGGTGGAGGTTACGCACTGTGGTCAAATGAAAAGAAAGTATCGCGTCTGTAACGTCACACGTCGCCCTGCTAGTCACCAAACGTGAGTATTGTGCTGCGAATATTTCACACTTTTTCCATTTTTCCTAATGGTCTTGCTTTGAGTTAGTAATTAGTCCTAACTCCTGAAAATGTTCAATGAATCTTCAGTTTCGGAGGATTGAAATCGTTGACTGAAACCATGACATTATAATTAGCACTTCTACAATGGTGCATTTTGGCTTGTCGGTGTCTCTATAAATAAAGGATTTGCTAAATGTGTCCATTTTACATATCCATTATATTTTTACTTATTGTGTTGTCTTTATTATTTAATGTCTGTTTCTCTCAATCTCTCAGGAAAACGGGTTTTTATTAAAGGCACCATTTAAATGTTTATATTTCAACAACAAATTAAAATAGTAAAATAATGATATCATTATATAATAAATAAAATAAATACATTTTTAAAAACAGCTTTCATGTTAATTAAGTCATTTTTGTTTTAAATATATCTGTATAGTTTTTAATGAATTTTTATTTTTAGCTTTCGGTTTAGTTATTTTAGTACGTCAAGTGAAAAGAAAAAATGTTGCCTTGGAAACTAGCTAAAATAAAATTACTTTTTTTATATATAATATATATATATATATATATATATAATATATATATATAATATATATATATATATTTATATATATATTTCTTTTTTTTTTCCAGTTAACATTTATTTTAATTCAGGTATTAAAAATGTTTTTTTTTTTTTTTTTAAATTTTAGTTAACCCTCTTACTTAACAGTTACTTCTGTGTCTGTCTGAAATGCATCTTTGTATTCTGCAGTCAAATAGTTTGTCTAATAAGATCCTGTCGCTGGTGTCTCCAGGTTTCCCCTGCAGCTTGAGAGCGGACAGACGGTGGAATGTACCGTGGCTCAATACTTCAAGCAGAAGTACAACCTGCAGCTCAAATACCCCCACCTGCCCTGCCTACAGGTGGGCCAGGAGCAGAAACACACCTACCTGCCCCTGGAGGTCAGTCCTGTTATCCGTACACTCAGAACGGCCACAGACGACCTTCTCTGTTCTGATGTGGTTTGCTGTTCTCGCAGGTGTGTAATATTGTAGCAGGGCAGCGGTGCATCAAGAAACTGACAGATAATCAAACGTCCACCATGATCAAAGCCACAGCGCGATCCGCACCAGACAGACAGGAGGAGATCAGCAGACTGGTGAGTGCTGACCTCTAGTGTGCAGCGGGAAACGCGCCAGGTATTTTTACCCCTGAAAAAATAAAGCAAAAAGAAAGAAAGAAATGCATGTTTTTCAGGCTTTTGATGATACGTGGTTTGCATCTTAATAGTTACGCATAAAGTTTTGCAATCAAAGAACACCTTATTTTAACCATTGCTGCCAAATAGATCAACAACATATAAGTGACCCTGGAGCACAAAAGCAGTCTTAAGTCAATGGGGTATATTTGTAGCAACAGCAAAAAATACATTGTATGGGTCAAAATTATTTTTTTTAATGCCAAAGATCATTAGGATATTAAGTAAAGATAATGTTCCATGAAGATATTTTGTAAATTTCCTACTGTAAATATATCAAAACCTAACTTTAGATTAGTAATATGCATTGCTAAGAACTTCATTTGAACAACTTAAAGGCGATTTTCTCAATATTTAGATTTTCTTGCACCCTCAGATTCCAGATTTTCAAAAAGTTGTTTTATCGCGACAAAATATTGTCCTATCCTAACAAACCATACATCAATGGAAATTTTAATCAGCTTTCAGGTGATGTATAAATCTCAATTTTTGAAAAATTGACACTTAAGACTGGTTTTGTGGTCCAGGGTCACTTATATATATTTTTACAATATTAGTCATTTGTTACATATGAAAAATCACAACATTTGTAAATGACAGAAAACAGCATCCTTTAAAATAATATTCTGGAAAATCTAGCAAAAACTTCTCAATATTTATGCATGTATTCAAAAAACATCTTGAAAGTTAAGCATTTGCTATTAAATGGCTTGCTATTAAATTGTTCAATCAAAGGAACCATAATTATAACTAAGATCAACAAGACTGACATATTCACAACATTCACAACACAACATTTGAAAAAAATCACAGTATTTGTAAATGATTAAAAAAACGCATCTTTTAAAATAATATTCTGGATTAATTTATCTGTATCTTAAATGCACTAACAAATTATATAATACTTGTATATATGCATATATATTTATACTTTTATTGCTGTTTGCATGTAGAATGATTCAATAAAATTTATGGTTAACTCTTTCCCTGCCAAACACAGAATTTTCTGTTATTCATGAGACAGGGCTTCGGAATTTTCCGTGTTTCTGTGTTTTGAGTGTTTTATGTTTTTTGGCTGTTTTATGCTTGTGGTGGATGTTTTTAGTATGTTGTGTTAGTATAGAAAGTACGAGGAAGATGCGGAAACCATGATCTCATATGTATGGAAGCCCATTTCCGCCACTGAATAAAAAGTCAAAAAGGTAATTGCGACATTTTATCTCACAATTCTGACTTTTTTTCTCAGGTCTGCGTGATATAAACTCGCAATTGTGAGTTAAAAAGTCATTATTGTGAGATATGAACTCGCAATTCTGAGAAATAAAGTCAGAACTGCTGACTACAGTTACAAAACTACAATTCTGAGAGCGCATCGGTCTTTCCCACCCTCAAAATTGGACTTTAACTCGCAATTATGAGTTTATATCACGCAATTCTGACTTTATAACTCGCAATTGCTTTGCAAT